>NW_026613968.1:0-113672 GCF_026250575.1 Diorhabda carinulata
TAGCTTCGGCAACTTCAACTGGTGGTACTTCGGCTAAAACGAATGCTATTGACAAAAAGAAAAAGAAAACAGCCGCTTCTACTACAGGCGTAACTAAATCCAAGAAAATTGTAACAGCAGCAAAACGAAATGCTATTATTGGAGGAGGAGTAGATAAATCGAAAAGTATTAAGAAATCTAATAAAGGCAAAAAAACGACAGGTACAGCAGCGGCGGCATCCTTAAAAACTTCGACGACAACAACAACAACACCGATTACTGATAAGAAAGGCGTTAAAGTTGCCAAAAAAACGGACAAAAAATCTTCGGCCAAAGGAGGAGTCGCCGCCGCCGCCGCCTCCAATACAGCCAGTGCCGCATCATCCGAAATTAAAACGAAGAATCCTACTAAAGCAAAAAAATCCAATAAAGGCAGTCCCACGAAAAAGCCGAAAGCACCAAAACCGAAAACTGCGAAAGCAGCTGCTAGCAGTTCCTCTCCTAAAGCAAGAAAAGCCGCCGTCGCCGCTCCTAAAAAGAAGAAATAAAAAGAATATTTTTTTTCTGACAGAAAGATAGTACAACAATCGAGAAGTATTATCGGACTGATGATGGGTACGACGACAATCGACAATAATAACAAATGGCCCTTATCAGGGCCACAATTTTTTCATTTATTTATGAAGAAAATGAAAAACAAATGTGTTTGTTTTGATGAAACAAGAATTTTTTTTTTTTTGAATTTCGTTTCAATAATTGATATGTTATATTATATAAAATATTTTCATCGATCGATGTAATTGTAGGTTGTTACCTTCTAGATTTGTCTCGACCTACCTAGGATATAGTAGATATAATGTGTTTTATAAACATTCAATTATTATATGTCGATATTGTCTAAAATTTGTTAGTTAAAAATAATAATTTTTCTCTATTTCGTGTGTGCGTGCGTGCGTGCGTGCGTGCGTGTGTGTGTGCGTGCGCTTTATCCAATCAACAATCACATCTTCCTTTTATATTTCAATGTTTTCAAACGAACACCTATGTTTATATTAAGATATTATACTACTATCATAAATGTTAAATTATTTGTGGTTCTGAAAAGAACCGTTTTTACTTACTATATATATATATATAAAACAAAAAATCTATTATCAAATAGATAAAATGTAATTCTATAAAAAAAAAAAAAAAATTTTTTTTGTATTTATGCTCGTTCTCCGCGAATTCTTCTAGCCAATTGGATATCCTTGGGCATAATGGTGACTCTTTTAGCATGAATGGCACACAGATTAGTATCTTCGAATAGACCTACCAAATAAGCCTCACTAGCTTCCTGGAGAGCCATAACCGCTGAACTTTGAAAACGTAAATCTGTTTTAAAATCTTGTGCTATTTCACGAACTAATCGTTGAAATGGCAATTTTCTAATAAGTAATTCGGTACTCTTTTGATAACGTCTTATCTCACGAAGAGCTACTGTACCTGGCCTATAACGATGAGGTTTTTTTACTCCTCCAGTAGCTGGTGCGCTTTTACGAGCGGCTTTCGTCGCTAATTGTTTACGAGGAGCTTTCCCTCCAGTCGATTTTCTAGCCGTTTGTTTAGTACGAGCCATCTTATTTTTTTTTTTTTTTGTAAGTATACAAGAAATTTCAATATACTAAACCGCTATAGCAGCTTGATACACACACAATGAATGAGATAAATTTATTTATGACCTTCTTTTATAGCTTTGCCCAACATTACGGAGTACTAATCTGGGATTGGTGCGTACTTTTTCTAATGGGCGGAGCCGATAGGTATTATAAAGAGATTAGGGAAAATTCTTAGGTCAGTATTTTGAAGTCTTTTCGAAGTTATCATCGGATTGTTTTAGTAGGTATATAGAAAAAACAAAACAAAAGAAAAATAATGACCGGTCGTGGAAAAGGTGGTAAAGGACTTGGAAAAGGGGGTGCAAAACGACACCGAAAAGTTTTACGTGATAATATCCAAGGAATTACCAAACCTGCTATTAGAAGATTAGCTAGACGTGGAGGAGTAAAACGTATATCGGGATTAATTTACGAAGAAACTCGTGGAGTTTTGAAAGTGTTTTTGGAAAATGTTATTAGAGATGCCGTAACATACACTGAACATGCTAAAAGAAAAACGGTAACGGCTATGGATGTTGTTTATGCTTTAAAACGTCAAGGTCGTACTTTATATGGTTTTGGTGGTTAATTTTCATTTTTCATATGTGAAGTAGAAGAATATGTCCTCTATTGCATTTCCATAGCATATGTATATATAAAAAAAAACGGTTCTTTTCAGAACCACAACATAATTTGTTTGAATATGAAAAATTAAAAAAAAAAAAAAAATTAAAAAAAAAAAAAAATAAATAAATAAATAAGTAAGTAAAAAAAGAACTTACACATTAGTTTGTTCTCTTATATATAAGAACAACCTCGCATTTATTGATACGCACATACATACTACATACATGTATACATAATAGATAAGAAAATAAGCGAGTAGAGGAACTTTTATTTATTTTTATCTCATTATTTACAATTTTTGTTTCTAGTACGAACGTTTCTATTAACGATGTTAAAAATAGTCACATAACCACAATTTCAGTTATTATTACAGATGATAAGTTTTCTTATATATCAGGGCATTTTTTTCTTCTTTTTTTTTTTATCTAACAGTACACGTTACACGAGAATCTCTTCTATCTCAACCAAAAAAAAAATAGAGAAATCAACGAATCAATAAATCTATATATATATATATATATATATATATATATATATATATATATATATATATATATATATATAAATGATATATCTATATTATAATCTCTTTCTATATATATATATAAAAAAAATAATTGTGGCCCTTAAAAGGGCCGGTTTATGCATATGTATGTATTTCGATAAAATAAAGAAAAATAATATAATGAATAAAGAATTAAGCTTTCTTTTCTGTCTTTTTCGGTAAAAGTACAGCTTGAATATTGGGAAGAACACCACCTTGTGCGATGGTTACTCCAGACAACAATTTATTCAATTCTTCATCGTTTCTGATAGCTAATTGTAAATGCCTTGGAATTATACGGGTCTTTTTGTTATCTCTAGCAGCATTTCCTGCTAATTCGAGTACTTCGGCTGCCAAATATTCCATAACAGCTGCCAAATATACTGGAGCTCCGGCACCGACTCGTTCTGCATAATTGCCTTTTCTCAACAAACGATGTATACGTCCTACAGGAAATTGTAATCCAGCTCGGTTTGAGCGAGACTTTGCCTTTCCCTTTACTTTACCACCTTTACCACGTCCAGACATATTTTTTTTATATTTTCTTTTTCCAAAAAAAAAAAAATAGAACTCAGTCAATTGATAACTATGAAGCAACCGATGCGACGAAACTAACTGTTAAACAAAAAATTTAAAACTCGACCTATCTATTTATATTAACATGCCCTACCAATGAAATTATAGCAAACGCGCAAACGTAGAAGGGCGGAGCCTATTACAATTACGTACGTTGATATAAAAGAGAGGAAAATTGTGCGTGCTGTAAATTCTAATTTTATCCACTTTTCGATAAATACGGTACGTTATCCAAGTGTTTCTATTATTTTTTTTTTTTTTAAAGAGAAATAATGCCACCAAAAGCTAGCGGAAAGGCAGCGAAAAAAGCCGGAAAGGCTCAAAAGAATATTTCGAAAGCCGACAAAAAGAAAAAAAGAAGGAGGAAGGAAAGTTATGCTATTTACATTTACAAAGTACTTAAGCAAGTTCATCCTGACACCGGTATATCGAGTAAAGCTATGAGTATAATGAATAGTTTTGTTAATGATATATTCGAACGTATCGCCGCCGAAGCATCCAGATTGGCTCATTATAATAAACGTTCAACAATTACAAGTAGAGAAATTCAAACTGCAGTGAGATTATTGCTTCCCGGAGAATTAGCAAAACACGCAGTCAGTGAAGGAACTAAAGCCGTTACCAAATATACCAGTTCTAAATAATAAATATAACACATCTACTATATTGACCGAAAATTTTTTATTTTATTTACTTAAATAATATCATCGACCAAAAAAAAAAAACGGTTCTTTTCAGAACCACAATACTATTTTTGTTATTTATATATGATAACAACGAACGAACGAACGACTTTAATTCAATTGAATTCTATTAAATATGAATAAAGATGATATTCCACTTAACTGAAAATTATATATATATATATATATATATATATATATATATATATATATATATATATAAAAACTTTCTAACGTCGCTTTTGTTTTAAAAAGTCTCATATACTAATTCATTGTCGGCTAAAGGAAAAAAAAACTCGACCGTCGGTAAAATAAAGCATACAAAGCGGTTGGTGTCGGTTATCGTTGGTTAAAGTAGTTTTTGTGGCTTCTTTGAAGTTTTGTTAAAAGTAAAAACACTCTTTTTTGTTCTTTCCAAATTGGTTTGAAATTTTAAATAAAATATGTTCATTTCCTAAAATAATATATTATACAATGTAAAAAAAATTGTCGGATAAAATATTAAATAATATTGTAATAGACAGACATATTTTGCGAATAGAGCAAAGTTCGTTTAAAGAAAATTTAATCAGTCAATCAATCTATTGTAATAATTATAATTTGCTACTACCATCATTCAATATCTAAAATGAAATATACGCGGATTCCAATATTGAAATTTGATATTTTTTTCTTATATTTAGTATGTCGGAAGATTTTTATTGAAAAATACTCATAATAATATATATTAGTTACGAACATATAGTAGAAACGTGTAGCGCAAGTCAGGGTAGACATGTCACCATTCAAATGATAATTGCGGTATTATTTCAATTGGTTTTCATATTTTTAAATATTGGTCATTATTGTGAATAGACACGTTTCTATTTACGTTCATTGTATTTTAAGAAGGACTTTTATTTAATTTCGAAATTATATCTAAAGTGCTAAGCATCGTCGGAAATAAATTTTTAACCATTTTTAAGTGGTACTTTTTTTTAATAACAAACGTTATTAGCCGTTATTAAATTATAGTAAAACCTCGGCGAAAGTTCGAAGTATACCTTAGTTAGTTCTTCGTCAATTTTTTTCATTACATTCGATTCGAAAATCTCGAGGAAACCAAGGTTTTTGAGGTTGGTTTGGTTTATGAGGTTCGTTTTTTAACTTAGTTCTATTCGTTCGTTCAGTCTTCCGTCCGCTTCACTCTTGTAACTCATTACACGCGGAAAATTAAAAGTCTTTTATACTACTAAGTGTATATATAGAGGTGAAATTTTATATAACGAAATATAAAACTACATCCAATATTTTTTTTTCTTTTTTTCTTTATATCAGTTTAGTGTAGTTTATCGACGATATAATAACACACAAGGTTGTTAGTAGTTATGGCGGATATAGAAAATCAAACTTCGGTTGTAACCGCAACGTCTGCGTCTAATTCACCGCAGGTTTCGTCGTCTCCAATAAATAAAAAGGAAAAAAAAGCTAAAAATCCTAGGACCAAACCATCTCATCCACCGACTTCGGAAATGGTAAACAATGCGATCAAAGGTTTAAAGGAACGCGGAGGCTCATCTTTACAAGCAATTAAAAAATACATTGCTGCCAATTGCTGCCAATTACAAAGTTGATGCAGAAAAAGTAGCGCCATTCATCAAAAAATATTTGAAAGCATCTGTAGTATCGGGATCTTTGGTACAAACTAAAGGTAAAGGAGCTTCGGGATCATTCAAGTTAGCTTCGGCAATTTTTATTATTACAGATGATAAGTAGTATAGTTTATTGACGATACAATAACAATCAATTACCAATAACAAACCTACCAATTAGCTATAAAAACCCAAAAATTAGCTATAAAAACCCAAAAATTAGCTATAAAAACCCAAAAATTAGCTATAAAAACCCAAAAATTAGCTATAAAAACCCAAAAATTAGCTATAAAAACCCAAAAATTAGCTATAAAAACCCAAAAATTAGCTATAAAAACCCAAAAATTAGCTATAAAAACCCAAAAATTAGCTATAAAAACCCAAAAATTAGCTATAAAAACCCAAAAATTAGCTATAAAAACCCAAAAATTAGCTATAAAAACCCAAAAATTAGCTATAAAAACCCAAAAATTAGCTATAAAAACCCAAAAATTAGCTATAAAAACCCAAAAATTAGCTATAAAAACCCAAAAATTAGCTATAAAAACCCAAAAATTAGCTATAAAAACCCAAAAATTAGCTATAAAAACCCAAAAATTAGCTATAAAAACCCAAAAATTAGCTATAAAAACCCAAAAATTAGCTATAAAAACCCAAAAATTAGCTATAAAAACCCAAAAATTAGCTATAAAAACCCAAAAATTAGCTATAAAAACCCAAAAATTAGCTATAAAAACCCAAAAATTAGCTATAAAAACCCAAAAATTAGCTATAAAAACCCAAAAATTAGCTATAAAAACCCAAAAATTAGCTATAAAAACCCAAAAATTAGCTATAAAAACCCAAAAATTAGCTATAAAAACCCAAAAAAGTGGAAAAAAAAGTGGAAAAAAAAGTGGAAAAAAAAGTGGAAAAAAAAGTGGAAAAAAAAGTGGAAAAAAAAGTGGAAAAAAAAGTGGAAAAAAAAGTGGAAAAAAAAGTGGAAAAAAAAGTGGAAAAAAAAGTGGAAAAAAAAGTGGAAAAAAAAGTGGAAAAAAAAGTGGAAAAAAAAGTGGAAAAAAAAGTGGAAAAAAAAGTGGAAAAAAAAGTGGAAAAAAAAGTGGAAAAAAAAGTGGAAAAAAAAGTGGAAAAAAAAGTGGAAAAAAAAGTGGAAAAAAAAAGTGGAAAAAAAAGTGGAAAAAAAAGTGGAAAAAAAAGTGGGAAAAAAAAGTGGAAAAAAAAAGTGGAAAAAAAAAGTGGAAAAAAAAAGTGGAAAAAAAAGTGGAAAAAAAAAGTGGAAAAAAAAAGTGGAAAAAAAAAGTGGAAAAAAAAAGTGGAAAAAAAAGTGGAAAAAAAAAGTGGAAAAAAAAAGTGGAAAAAAAAGCTAAAAATCCTAGGACCAAACCATCTCATCCACCGACTTCGGAAATGGTAAACAATGCGATCAAAGGTTTAAAGGAACGCGGAGGCTCATCTTTACAAGCAATTAAAAAATACATTGCTGCCAATTACAAAGTTGATGCAGAAAAAGTAGCGCCATTCATCAAAAAATATTTGAAAGCATCTGTAGTATCGGGATCTTTGGTACAAACTAAAGGTAAAGGAGCTTCGGGATCATTCAAGTTAGCTTCGGCAACTTCAACTGGTGGTACTTCGGCTAAAACGAATGCTATTGACAAAAAGAAAAAGAAAACAGCCGCTTCTACTACAGGCGTAACTAAATCCAAGAAAATTGTAACAGCAGCAAAACGAAATGCTATTATTGGAGGAGGAGTAGATAAATCGAAAAGTATTAAGAAATCTAATAAAGGCAAAAAAACGACAGGTACAGCAGCGGCGGCATCCTTAAAAACTTCGACGACAACAACAACAACACCGATTACTGATAAGAAAGGCGTTAAAGTTGCCAAAAAAACGGACAAAAAATCTTCGGCCAAAGGAGGAGTCGCCGCCGCCGCCGCCTCCAATACAGCCAGTGCCGCATCATCCGAAATTAAAACGAAGAATCCTACTAAAGCAAAAAAATCCAATAAAGGCAGTCCCACGAAAAAGCCGAAAGCACCAAAACCGAAAACTGCGAAAGCAGCTGCTAGCAGTTCCTCTCCTAAAGCAAGAAAAGCCGCCGTCGCCGCTCCTAAAAAGAAGAAATAAAAAGAATATTTTTTTTCTGACAGAAAGATAGTACAACAATCGAGAAGTATTATCGGACTGATGATGGGTACGACGACAATCGACAATAATAACAAATGGCCCTTATCAGGGCCACAATTTTTTCATTTATTTATGAAGAAAATGAAAAACAAATGTGTTTGTTTTGATGAAACAAGAATTTTTTTTTTTTTGAATTTCGTTTCAATAATTGATATGTTATATTATATAAAATATTTTCATCGATCGATGTAATTGTAGGTTGTTACCTTCTAGATTTGTCTCGACCTACCTAGGATATAGTAGATATAATGTGTTTTATAAACATTCAATTATTATATGTCGATATTGTCTAAAATTTGTTAGTTAAAAATAATAATTTTTCTCTATTTCGTGTGTGCGTGCGTGCGTGCGTGCGTGCGTGTGTGTGTGCGTGCGTGCGTGCGTGCGTGTGTCTTCTTTATCCAATCAACAATCACATCTTCCTTTTATATTTCAATGTTTTCAAACGAACACCTATGTTTATATTAAGATATTATACTACTATCATAAATGTTAAATTATTTGTGGTTCTGAAAAGAACCGTTTTTACTTACTATATAATATATATATATAAAACAAAAAATCTATTATCAAATAGATAAAATGTAATTCTATAAAAAAAAAAAAAAAATTTTTTTTGTATTTATGCTCGTTCTCCGCGAATTCTTCTAGCCAATTGGATATCCTTGGGCATAATGGTGACTCTTTTAGCATGAATGGCACACAGATTAGTATCTTCGAATAGACCTACCAAATAAGCCTCACTAGCTTCCTGGAGAGCCATAACCGCTGAACTTTGAAAACGTAAATCTGTTTTAAAATCTTGTGCTATTTCACGAACTAATCGTTGAAATGGCAATTTTCTAATAAGTAATTCGGTACTCTTTTGATAACGTCTTATCTCACGAAGAGCTACTGTACCTGGCCTATAACGATGAGGTTTTTTTACTCCTCCAGTAGCTGGTGCGCTTTTACGAGCGGCTTTCGTCGCTAATTGTTTACGAGGAGCTTTCCCTCCAGTCGATTTTCTAGCCGTTTGTTTAGTACGAGCCATCTTATTTTTTTTTTTTTTTGTAAGTATACAAGAAATTTCAATATACTAAACCGCTATAGCAGCTTGATACACACACAATGAATGAGATAAATTTATTTATGACCTTCTTTTATAGCTTTGCCCAACATTACGGAGTACTAATCTGGGATTGGTGCGTACTTTTTCTAATGGGCGGAGCCGATAGGTATTATAAAGAGATTAGGGAAAATTCTTAGGTCAGTATTTTGAAGTCTTTTCGAAGTTATCATCGGATTGTTTTAGTAGGTATATAGAAAAAACAAAACAAAAGAAAAATAATGACCGGTCGTGGAAAAGGTGGTAAAGGACTTGGAAAAGGGGGTGCAAAACGACACCGAAAAGTTTTACGTGATAATATCCAAGGAATTACCAAACCTGCTATTAGAAGATTAGCTAGACGTGGAGGAGTAAAACGTATATCGGGATTAATTTACGAAGAAACTCGTGGAGTTTTGAAAGTGTTTTTGGAAAATGTTATTAGAGATGCCGTAACATACACTGAACATGCTAAAAGAAAAACGGTAACGGCTATGGATGTTGTTTATGCTTTAAAACGTCAAGGTCGTACTTTATATGGTTTTGGTGGTTAATTTTCATTTTTCATATGTGAAGTAGAAGAATATGTCCTCTATTGCATTTCCATAGCATATGTATATATAAAAAAAAACGGTTCTTTTCAGAACCACAACATAATTTGTTTGAATATGAAAAATTAAAAAAAAAAAAAAAATTAAAAAAAAAAAAAAATAAATAAATAAATAAGTAAGTAAAAAAAGAACTTACACATTAGTTTGTTCTCTTATATATAAGAACAACCTCGCATTTATTGATACGCACATACATACTACATACATGTATACATAATAGATAAGAAAATAAGCGAGTAGAGGAACTTTTATTTATTTTTATCTCATTATTTACAATTTTTGTTTCTAGTACGAACGTTTCTATTAACGATGTTAAAAATAGTCACATAACCACAATTTCAGTTATTATTACAGATGATAAGTTTTCTTATATATCAGGGCATTTTTTTCTTCTTTTTTTTTTTATCTAACAGTACACGTTACACGAGAATCTCTTCTATCTCAACCAAAAAAAAAATAGAGAAATCAACGAATCAATAAATCTATATATATATATATATATATATATATATATATATATATATATATATATATAAAATGATATATCTATATTATAATCTCTTTCTATATATATATATAAAAAAAATAATTGTGGCCCTTAAAAGGGCCGGTTTATGCATATGTATGTATTTCGATAAAATAAAGAAAAATAATATAATGAATAAAGAATTAAGCTTTCTTTTCTGTCTTTTTCGGTAAAAGTACAGCTTGAATATTGGGAAGAACACCACCTTGTGCGATGGTTACTCCAGACAACAATTTATTCAATTCTTCATCGTTTCTGATAGCTAATTGTAAATGCCTTGGAATTATACGGGTCTTTTTGTTATCTCTAGCAGCATTTCCTGCTAATTCGAGTACTTCGGCTGCCAAATATTCCATAACAGCTGCCAAATATACTGGAGCTCCGGCACCGACTCGTTCTGCATAATTGCCTTTTCTCAACAAACGATGTATACGTCCTACAGGAAATTGTAATCCAGCTCGGTTTGAGCGAGACTTTGCCTTTCCCTTTACTTTACCACCTTTACCACGTCCAGACATATTTTTTTTATATTTTCTTTTTCCAAAAAAAAAAAAATAGAACTCAGTCAATTGATAACTATGAAGCAACCGATGCGACGAAACTAACTGTTAAACAAAAAATTTAAAACTCGACCTATCTATTTATATTAACATGCCCTACCAATGAAATTATAGCAAACGCGCAAACGTAGAAGGGCGGAGCCTATTACAATTACGTACGTTGATATAAAAGAGAGGAAAATTGTGCGTGCTGTAAATTCTAATTTTATCCACTTTTCGATAAATACGGTACGTTATCCAAGTGTTTCTATTATTTTTTTTTTTTTTAAAGAGAAATAATGCCACCAAAAGCTAGCGGAAAGGCAGCGAAAAAAGCCGGAAAGGCTCAAAAGAATATTTCGAAAGCCGACAAAAAGAAAAAAAGAAGGAGGAAGGAAAGTTATGCTATTTACATTTACAAAGTACTTAAGCAAGTTCATCCTGACACCGGTATATCGAGTAAAGCTATGAGTATAATGAATAGTTTTGTTAATGATATATTCGAACGTATCGCCGCCGAAGCATCCAGATTGGCTCATTATAATAAACGTTCAACAATTACAAGTAGAGAAATTCAAACTGCAGTGAGATTATTGCTTCCCGGAGAATTAGCAAAACACGCAGTCAGTGAAGGAACTAAAGCCGTTACCAAATATACCAGTTCTAAATAATAAATATAACACATCTACTATATTGACCGAAAATTTTTTATTTTATTTACTTAAATAATATCATCGACCAAAAAAAAAAAAACGGTTCTTTTCAGAACCACAATACTATTTTTGTTATTTATATATGATAACAACGAACGAACGAACGACTTTAATTCAATTGAATTCTATTAAATATGAATAAAGATGATATTCCACTTAACTGAAAATTATATATATATATATATATATATATATATATATATATATATATATATATATATAAAAACTTTCTAACGTCGCTTTTGTTTTAAAAAGTCTCATATACTAATTCATTGTCGGCTAAAGGAAAAAAAAACTCGACCGTCGGTAAAATAAAGCATACAAAGCGGTTGGTGTCGGTTATCGTTGGTTAAAGTAGTTTTTGTGGCTTCTTTGAAGTTTTGTTAAAAGTAAAAACACTCTTTTTTGTTCTTTCCAAATTGGTTTGAAATTTTAAATAAAATATGTTCATTTCCTAAAATAATATATTATACAATGTAAAAAAAATTGTCGGATAAAATATTAAATAATATTGTAATAGACAGACATATTTTGCGAATAGAGCAAAGTTCGTTTAAAGAAAATTTAATCAGTCAATCAATCTATTGTAATAATTATAATTTGCTACTACCATCATTCAATATCTAAAATGAAATATACGCGGATTCCAATATTGAAATTTGATATTTTTTTCTTATATTTAGTATGTCGGAAGATTTTTATTGAAAAATACTCATAATAATATATATTAGTTACGAACATATAGTAGAAACGTGTAGCGCAAGTCAGGGTAGACATGTCACCATTCAAATGATAATTGCGGTATTATTTCAATTGGTTTTCATATTTTTAAATATTGGTCATTATTGTGAATAGACACGTTTCTATTTACGTTCATTGTATTTTAAGAAGGACTTTTATTTAATTTCGAAATTATATCTAAAGTGCTAAGCATCGTCGGAAATAAATTTTTAACCATTTTTAAGTGGTACTTTTTTTTAATAACAAACGTTATTAGCCGTTATTAAATTATAGTAAAACCTCGGCGAAAGTTCGAAGTATACCTTAGTTAGTTCTTCGTCAATTTTTTTCATTACATTCGATTCGAAAATCTCGAGGAAACCAAGGTTTTTGAGGTTGGTTTGGTTTATGAGGTTCGTTTTTTAACTTAGTTCTATTCGTTCGTTCAGTCTTCCGTCCGCTTCATTTGAATGACTACTCTTGTAACTCATTACACGCGGAAAATTAAAAGTCTTTTATACTACTAAGTGTATATATAGAGGTGAAATTTTATATAACGAAATATAAAACTACATCCAATATTTTTTTTTCTTTTTTTCTTTATATCAGTTTAGTGTAGTTTATCGACGATATAATAACACACAAGGTTGTTAGTAGTTATGGCGGATATAGAAAATCAAACTTCGGTTGTAACCGCAACGTCTGCGTCTAATTCACCGCAGGTTTCGTCGTCTCCAATAAATAAAAAGGAAAAAAAAGCTAAAAATCCTAGGACCAAACCATCTCATCCACCGACTTCGGAAATGGTAAACAATGCGATCAAAGGTTTAAAGGAACGCGGAGGCTCATCTTTACAAGCAATTAAAAAATACATTGCTGCCAATTACAAAGTTGATGCAGAAAAAGTAGCGCCATTCATCAAAAAATATTTGAAAGCATCTGTAGTATCGGGATCTTTGGTACAAACTAAAGGTAAAGGAGCTTCGGGATCATTCAAGTTAGCTTCGGCAATTTTTATTATTACAGATGATAAGTAGTATAGTTTATTGACGATACAATAACAATCAATTACCAATAACAAACCTACCAATTAGCTATAAAAACCCAAAAATTAGCTATAAAAACCCAAAAATTAGCTATAAAAACCCAAAAATTAGCTATAAAAACCCAAAAATTAGCTATAAAAACCCAAAAATTAGCTATAAAAACCCAAAAATTAGCTATAAAAACCCAAAAATTAGCTATAAAAACCCAAAAATTAGCTATAAAAACCCAAAAATTAGCTATAAAAACCCAAAAATTAGCTATAAAAACCCAAAAATTAGCTATAAAAACCCAAAAATTAGCTATAAAAACCCAAAAATTAGCTATAAAAACCCAAAAATTAGCTATAAAAACCCAAAAATTAGCTATAAAAACCCAAAAATTAGCTATAAAAACCCAAAAATTAGCTATAAAAACCCAAAAATTAGCTATAAAAACCCAAAAATTAGCTATAAAAACCCAAAAATTAGCTATAAAAACCCAAAAATTAGCTATAAAAACCCAAAAATTAGCTATAAAAACCCAAAAATTAGCTATAAAAACCCAAAAATTAGCTATAAAAACCCAAAAATTAGCTATAAAAACCCAAAAATTAGCTATAAAAACCCAAAAATTAGCTATAAAAACCCAAAAATTAGCTATAAAAACCCAAAAATTAGCTATAAAAACCCAAAAATTAGCTATAAAAACCCAAAAATTAGCTATAAAAACCCAAAAATTAGCTATAAAAACCCAAAAATTAGCTATAAAAACCCAAAAATTAGCTATAAAAACCCAAAAAAGTGGAAAAAAAAGTGGAAAAAAAAGTGGAAAAAAAAGTGGAAAAAAAAGTGGAAAAAAAAGTGGAAAAAAAAGTGGAAAAAAAAGTGGAAAAAAAAGTGGAAAAAAAAGTGGAAAAAAAAGTGGAAAAAAAAGTGGAAAAAAAAGTGGAAAAAAAAGTGGAAAAAAAAGTGGAAAAAAAAGTGGAAAAAAAAGTGGAAAAAAAAGTGGAAAAAAAAGTGGAAAAAAAAGTGGAAAAAAAAGTGGAAAAAAAAGTGGAAAAAAAAGTGGAAAAAAAAGTGGAAAAAAAAAGTGGAAAAAAAAGTGGAAAAAAAAGTGGAAAAAAAAGTGGGAAAAAAAAGTGGAAAAAAAAAGTGGAAAAAAAAAGTGGAAAAAAAAAGTGGAAAAAAAAGTGGAAAAAAAAAGTGGAAAAAAAAAGTGGAAAAAAAAAGTGGAAAAAAAAAGTGGAAAAAAAAGTGGAAAAAAAAAGTGGAAAAAAAAAGTGGAAAAAAAAGCTAAAAATCCTAGGACCAAACCATCTCATCCACCGACTTCGGAAATGGTAAACAATGCGATCAAAGGTTTAAAGGAACGCGGAGGCTCATCTTTACAAGCAATTAAAAAATACATTGCTGCCAATTACAAAGTTGATGCAGAAAAAGTAGCGCCATTCATCAAAAAATATTTGAAAGCATCTGTAGTATCGGGATCTTTGGTACAAACTAAAGGTAAAGGAGCTTCGGGATCATTCAAGTTAGCTTCGGCAACTTCAACTGGTGGTACTTCGGCTAAAACGAATGCTATTGACAAAAAGAAAAAGAAAACAGCCGCTTCTACTACAGGCGTAACTAAATCCAAGAAAATTGTAACAGCAGCAAAACGAAATGCTATTATTGGAGGAGGAGTAGATAAATCGAAAAGTATTAAGAAATCTAATAAAGGCAAAAAAACGACAGGTACAGCAGCGGCGGCATCCTTAAAAACTTCGACGACAACAACAACAACACCGATTACTGATAAGAAAGGCGTTAAAGTTGCCAAAAAAACGGACAAAAAATCTTCGGCCAAAGGAGGAGTCGCCGCCGCCGCCGCCTCCAATACAGCCAGTGCCGCATCATCCGAAATTAAAACGAAGAATCCTACTAAAGCAAAAAAATCCAATAAAGGCAGTCCCACGAAAAAGCCGAAAGCACCAAAACCGAAAACTGCGAAAGCAGCTGCTAGCAGTTCCTCTCCTAAAGCAAGAAAAGCCGCCGTCGCCGCTCCTAAAAAGAAGAAATAAAAAGAATATTTTTTTTCTGACAGAAAGATAGTACAACAATCGAGAAGTATTATCGGACTGATGATGGGTACGACGACAATCGACAATAATAACAAATGGCCCTTATCAGGGCCACAATTTTTTCATTTATTTATGAAGAAAATGAAAAACAAATGTGTTTGTTTTGATGAAACAAGAATTTTTTTTTTTTTGAATTTCGTTTCAATAATTGATATGTTATATTATATAAAATATTTTCATCGATCGATGTAATTGTAGGTTGTTACCTTCTAGATTTGTCTCGACCTACCTAGGATATAGTAGATATAATGTGTTTTATAAACATTCAATTATTATATGTCGATATTGTCTAAAATTTGTTAGTTAAAAATAATAATTTTTCTCTATTTCGTGTGTGCGTGCGTGCGTGCGTGCGTGCGTGTGTGTGTGCGTGCGTGCGTGCGTGCGTGTGTCTTCTTTATCCAATCAACAATCACATCTTCCTTTTATATTTCAATGTTTTCAAACGAACACCTATGTTTATATTAAGATATTATACTACTATCATAAATGTTAAATTATTTGTGGTTCTGAAAAGAACCGTTTTTACTTACTATATATATATATATAAAACAAAAAATCTATTATCAAATAGATAAAATGTAATTCTATAAAAAAAAAAAAAAAATTTTTTTTGTATTTATGCTCGTTCTCCGCGAATTCTTCTAGCCAATTGGATATCCTTGGGCATAATGGTGACTCTTTTAGCATGAATGGCACACAGATTAGTATCTTCGAATAGACCTACCAAATAAGCCTCACTAGCTTCCTGGAGAGCCATAACCGCTGAACTTTGAAAACGTAAATCTGTTTTAAAATCTTGTGCTATTTCACGAACTAATCGTTGAAATGGCAATTTTCTAATAAGTAATTCGGTACTCTTTTGATAACGTCTTATCTCACGAAGAGCTACTGTACCTGGCCTATAACGATGAGGTTTTTTTACTCCTCCAGTAGCTGGTGCGCTTTTACGAGCGGCTTTCGTCGCTAATTGTTTACGAGGAGCTTTCCCTCCAGTCGATTTTCTAGCCGTTTGTTTAGTACGAGCCATCTTATTTTTTTTTTTTTTTGTAAGTATACAAGAAATTTCAATATACTAAACCGCTATAGCAGCTTGATACACACACAATGAATGAGATAAATTTAAAGAGAGAGAGAGAGATTCGTTGTGAAAATTTAGGAAGGAAGGTTTTTTTTTTTGGTAATTTGGTTAAGATTTGTTTAGGCCCTGATATAGGAATTTTTTCCTCTGCAGGGCTGGGTGTGGGGATATTTAGTTGGGAAGTGTTTGCAGGCTGCTTCTAGCGGTGTAGTTATATTTTTGTTTTTGATTTTGATTTTTTTTTTTTTTTTTTTCTTTTCATATTTTTTTTTGGGGGGGGTTTTTTTTTTTATATATTTTTTTTGTTTATTTTTTGTTTTTTCTTAATCTAATTGGGGGTGGGCGGGTACAGCTGCGGCTGTATTATTCCCTATCGTCGGACATTTGTCTGGAGAATCGGTTCTCCAGGTTGCAGGGAAACCGCAGAAAACCTGCAACTCCGACGATGGATGACTATGTGGGTGTGTGTTGGGGGTAGGAATTTATCTGATTGATGTGGGAGCTACTATTGAGGAAGGATGAGGAGGGACTCTTTCGCTACGGAATTCTTGATTCGATGGATCGAATCAATTAGAAGGGGCTTGAAATGGGGGTTATGTCAGTATTGACATAAATGGTGTTGCTAGGGGTAAACCTACACTTTTTCAGTGGGACGTGTTTGGTTTTTGGGTGAAAGCGAAATGAATGCGGTTACCCACGCCGCTGGTTACGGTACAATTATAACCGTAAAAAGGGGGAATGAGGCGTTGTAGCGTTTCGGCTACTAGCGCCCGAGAAGTAGGGATGGCATTCATTATTGTTGTTGCCAGGATTTCAATTAGGATTTTAGTGTCAGTAGACAGGTCATAAGGGGTTTGAGGTTTTTCTAGGGTGACTGGGGCTGTATCCTGGGGGGCTTTCGGAGTTTCAATCCTTTTCGGACAGCGGGGGTGGAAGGCGGGGTGAGGTCCACCGCAATTTTTACAGGTAGGGGAGTTTGCTTTTGGGCATTTTTCTGGCTTGTGACCAGAACCACCACAGGTTGGGCAAATAGGTTTGGCATTGCAGGTGTCTGCGGAGTGGCCGGTAGATGAGCAACGGTTGCAATATTTGGGGACTGCGGGTATGGTGTTTGAATTTGAGGCTTCGCAGTAGTGCGAAAGCCCGTGGAAGTTTATACCCTTGGTTAGGGCGTGATGGTAGGCGGTTTCGGAATCTGTAATAATTCGAAACATGGATGTGGGTTTATTTGTGGATCTAGCTATGATCCTCCAAGTTTTAAGGACAGGGAATTTCAGGATAGAAAGGATCTCAAGGAACTCTTCTTCGGTGTAAGATTGGTCTACATTCTTGCAGACCAGAGAAAAGGTAGTTTTTTTAGTTTCACTGGATAGGGGTTTTTGGACGCGTTGGGGAGAGTTTATTGGGATTACGACGATTTTCTCGTCGCCTATGGCGTAACGGATTTTCCTTGCCAACGTTTCGTGATTAAACGTGGAAGGAATTTTGAGGAGGGCGGTTCCATTGGGGTTAGCTTTGAGAAAGCTCATTTGTCCCCTCAACAGCTCTTGCGTGTTGAGGAGATTGTAGAGCTCTCTCTGTGAGGAATATTTGGTTGGGAGGTTTCTCAGATTGAGTGTTTGAATTGGAGGACCTTGAGAGGAGGAGCGAGATTGAGGTTGTTGTTGGGTGATGGTTTGGGATTGTTGGTGGGTTCTGGGGGTCTGGGGTTGTTGGTGGGTTCTGGGGATCTGAGTTTGAGTTGGTGTTTGGGGTTTGATAGAATTTTGGGTATTTTGTTTTGACTTTTGGCTTTTTGTTAAGGGAATTGATTTTGAAATTAGAGGGGGAATATTTTTTTTGGGAATAGCGCCTAGTCGGGAGTAATCAACCTGTTTGGGTTTATAGCTGGCTGATTTCTGTGAGACCCTAGATGCATAGGAATCCACAGATGGTGCTGGTGATGAGCTTCTGCTATTCTCCAGTGATTTACGTTGTATATGATCTAGGGCATCGCTAAGTTGGCTAAATTCATTTGGATAGGACCGCGAGATTTCTGCGATTATTTCTGCGAAGGTATTCTTCTCCGAAGGAGAATTGGGGTTGGTTGGGAGTGGTGGGAATTCATCGGCGGGTTTGCTTCGGGTTTGTATAGGGGAGCGGCGTACTCGGGGCATTTTCGAGAAGAAAATGGGTAAAATTAGAGAGAGAGAGTGAGAATAAGGGATAAGGATTTCGAAAATTTAAATCCTTTGTTAGTACCTTACAAGGGGTGGCTATCAAAGCCGACAGCGGACTCACTGCCGGAGGGAGTTTCCTCCCCGGTTAAAGAATTCCTGACCCTTTTGATTGCCTGTTAGTGTTTTAAGAAAATGAAAATAATATTCACCTGATCCTAGGACTCACGTTGGTTCTTGAAATACTTGCCCCCGAAAGGGTTTATTTCATTATAAAAAAAGCCCTAAAAAGGGCAGATAGGTGGAGCAACTGAGCCCCGAAAGGGGCATTTTTGCAACGGTACACTCAAATTTGACGACTTTCTTTGTCAGCGAGAGTTTGAATCGCAGTAGGCGACCCTGCGTTTACCGGTGTGTTTTCTAAATAAAACAGTGACCGATTATACAGAAGTCCTTGTATCCGTACGTGCGACCTTCTCGTAGCGCTCTAAGAAAGCAACTGAGATAAATTTATTTATGACCTTCTTTTATAGCTTTGCCCAACATTACGGAGTACTAATCTGGGATTGGTGCGTACTTTTTCTAATGGGCGGAGCCGATAGGTATTATAAAGAGATTAGGGAAAATTCTTAGGTCAGTATTTTGAAGTCTTTTCGAAGTTATCATCGGATTGTTTTAGTAGGTATATAGAAAAAACAAAACAAAAGAAAAATAATGACCGGTCGTGGAAAAGGTGGTAAAGGACTTGGAAAAGGGGGTGCAAAACGACACCGAAAAGTTTTACGTGATAATATCCAAGGAATTACCAAACCTGCTATTAGAAGATTAGCTAGACGTGGAGGAGTAAAACGTATATCGGGATTAATTTACGAAGAAACTCGTGGAGTTTTGAAAGTGTTTTTGGAAAATGTTATTAGAGATGCCGTAACATACACTGAACATGCTAAAAGAAAAACGGTAACGGCTATGGATGTTGTTTATGCTTTAAAACGTCAAGGTCGTACTTTATATGGTTTTGGTGGTTAATTTTCATTTTTCATATGTGAAGTAGAAGAATATGTCCTCTATTGCATTTCCATAGCATATGTATATATAAAAAAAAACGGTTCTTTTCAGAACCACAACATAATTTGTTTGAATATGAAAAATTAAAAAAAAAAAAAAAATTAAAAAAAAAAAAAAATAAATAAATAAATAAGTAAGTAAAAAAAGAACTTACACATTAGTTTGTTCTCTTATATATAAGAACAACCTCGCATTTATTGATACGCACATACATACTACATACATGTATACATAATAGATAAGAAAATAAGCGAGTAGAGGAACTTTTATTTATTTTTATCTCATTATTTACAATTTTTGTTTCTAGTACGAACGTTTCTATTAACGATGTTAAAAATAGTCACATAACCACAATTTCAGTTATTATTACAGATGATAAGTTTTCTTATATATCAGGGCATTTTTTTCTTCTTTTTTTTTTTATCTAACAGTACACGTTACACGAGAATCTCTTCTATCTCAACCAAAAAAAAAATAGAGAAATCAACGAATCAATAAATCTATATATATATATATATATATATATATATATATATATATATATATATATATATATAAAATGATATATCTATATTATAATCTCTTTCTATATATATATATAAAAAAAATAATTGTGGCCCTTAAAAGGGCCGGTTTATGCATATGTATGTATTTCGATAAAATAAAGAAAAATAATATAATGAATAAAGAATTAAGCTTTCTTTTCTGTCTTTTTCGGTAAAAGTACAGCTTGAATATTGGGAAGAACACCACCTTGTGCGATGGTTACTCCAGACAACAATTTATTCAATTCTTCATCGTTTCTGATAGCTAATTGTAAATGCCTTGGAATTATACGGGTCTTTTTGTTATCTCTAGCAGCATTTCCTGCTAATTCGAGTACTTCGGCTGCCAAATATTCCATAACAGCTGCCAAATATACTGGAGCTCCGGCACCGACTCGTTCTGCATAATTGCCTTTTCTCAACAAACGATGTATACGTCCTACAGGAAATTGTAATCCAGCTCGGTTTGAGCGAGACTTTGCCTTTCCCTTTACTTTACCACCTTTACCACGTCCAGACATATTTTTTTTATATTTTCTTTTTCCAAAAAAAAAAAAATAGAACTCAGTCAATTGATAACTATGAAGCAACCGATGCGACGAAACTAACTGTTAAACAAAAAATTTAAAACTCGACCTATCTATTTATATTAACATGCCCTACCAATGAAATTATAGCAAACGCGCAAACGTAGAAGGGCGGAGCCTATTACAATTACGTACGTTGATATAAAAGAGAGGAAAATTGTGCGTGCTGTAAATTCTAATTTTATCCACTTTTCGATAAATACGGTACGTTATCCAAGTGTTTCTATTATTTTTTTTTTTTTTAAAGAGAAATAATGCCACCAAAAGCTAGCGGAAAGGCAGCGAAAAAAGCCGGAAAGGCTCAAAAGAATATTTCGAAAGCCGACAAAAAGAAAAAAAGAAGGAGGAAGGAAAGTTATGCTATTTACATTTACAAAGTACTTAAGCAAGTTCATCCTGACACCGGTATATCGAGTAAAGCTATGAGTATAATGAATAGTTTTGTTAATGATATATTCGAACGTATCGCCGCCGAAGCATCCAGATTGGCTCATTATAATAAACGTTCAACAATTACAAGTAGAGAAATTCAAACTGCAGTGAGATTATTGCTTCCCGGAGAATTAGCAAAACACGCAGTCAGTGAAGGAACTAAAGCCGTTACCAAATATACCAGTTCTAAATAATAAATATAACACATCTACTATATTGACCGAAAATTTTTTATTTTATTTACTTAAATAATATCATCGACCAAAAAAAAAAAACGGTTCTTTTCAGAACCACAATACTATTTTTGTTATTTATATATGATAACAACGAACGAACGAACGACTTTAATTCAATTGAATTCTATTAAATATGAATAAAGATGATATTCCACTTAACTGAAAATTATATATATATATATATATATATATATATATATATATATATATATATATATATATATATATATAAAAACTTTCTAACGTCGCTTTTGTTTTAAAAAGTCTCATATACTAATTCATTGTCGGCTAAAGGAAAAAAAAACTCGACCGTCGGTAAAATAAAGCATACAAAGCGGTTGGTGTCGGTTATCGTTGGTTAAAGTAGTTTTTGTGGCTTCTTTGAAGTTTTGTTAAAAGTAAAAACACTCTTTTTTGTTCTTTCCAAATTGGTTTGAAATTTTAAATAAAATATGTTCATTTCCTAAAATAATATATTATACAATGTAAAAAAAATTGTCGGATAAAATATTAAATAATATTGTAATAGACAGACATATTTTGCGAATAGAGCAAAGTTCGTTTAAAGAAAATTTAATCAGTCAATCAATCTATTGTAATAATTATAATTTGCTACTACCATCATTCAATATCTAAAATGAAATATACGCGGATTCCAATATTGAAATTTGATATTTTTTTCTTATATTTAGTATGTCGGAAGATTTTTATTGAAAAATACTCATAATAATATATATTAGTTACGAACATATAGTAGAAACGTGTAGCGCAAGTCAGGGTAGACATGTCACCATTCAAATGATAATTGCGGTATTATTTCAATTGGTTTTCATATTTTTAAATATTGGTCATTATTGTGAATAGACACGTTTCTATTTACGTTCATTGTATTTTAAGAAGGACTTTTATTTAATTTCGAAATTATATCTAAAGTGCTAAGCATCGTCGGAAATAAATTTTTAACCATTTTTAAGTGGTACTTTTTTTTAATAACAAACGTTATTAGCCGTTATTAAATTATAGTAAAACCTCGGCGAAAGTTCGAAGTATACCTTAGTTAGTTCTTCGTCAATTTTTTTCATTACATTCGATTCGAAAATCTCGAGGAAACCAAGGTTTTTGAGGTTGGTTTGGTTTATGAGGTTCGTTTTTTAACTTAGTTCTATTCGTTCGTTCAGTCTTCCGTCCGCTTCATTTGAATGACTACTCTTGTAACTCATTACACGCGGAAAATTAAAAGTCTTTTATACTACTAAGTGTATATATAGAGGTGAAATTTTATATAACGAAATATAAAACTACATCCAATATTTTTTTTTCTTTTTTTCTTTATATCAGTTTAGTGTAGTTTATCGACGATATAATAACACACAAGGTTGTTAGTAGTTATGGCGGATATAGAAAATCAAACTTCGGTTGTAACCGCAACGTCTGCGTCTAATTCACCGCAGGTTTCGTCGTCTCCAATAAATAAAAAGGAAAAAAAAGCTAAAAATCCTAGGACCAAACCATCTCATCCACCGACTTCGGAAATGGTAAACAATGCGATCAAAGGTTTAAAGGAACGCGGAGGCTCATCTTTACAAGCAATTAAAAAATACATTGCTGCCAATTACAAAGTTGATGCAGAAAAAGTAGCGCCATTCATCAAAAAATATTTGAAAGCATCTGTAGTATCGGGATCTTTGGTACAAACTAAAGGTAAAGGAGCTTCGGGATCATTCAAGTTAGCTTCGGCAATTTTTATTATTACAGATGATAAGTAGTATAGTTTATTGACGATACAATAACAATCAATTACCAATAACAAACCTACCAATTAGCTATAAAAACCCAAAAATTAGCTATAAAAACCCAAAAATTAGCTATAAAAACCCAAAAATTAGCTATAAAAACCCAAAAATTAGCTATAAAAACCCAAAAATTAGCTATAAAAACCCAAAAATTAGCTATAAAAACCCAAAAATTAGCTATAAAAACCCAAAAATTAGCTATAAAAACCCAAAAATTAGCTATAAAAACCCAAAAATTAGCTATAAAAACCCAAAAATTAGCTATAAAAACCCAAAAATTAGCTATAAAAACCCAAAAATTAGCTATAAAAACCCAAAAATTAGCTATAAAAACCCAAAAATTAGCTATAAAAACCCAAAAATTAGCTATAAAAACCCAAAAATTAGCTATAAAAACCCAAAAATTAGCTATAAAAACCCAAAAATTAGCTATAAAAACCCAAAAATTAGCTATAAAAACCCAAAAATTAGCTATAAAAACCCAAAAATTAGCTATAAAAACCCAAAAATTAGCTATAAAAACCCAAAAATTAGCTATAAAAACCCAAAAATTAGCTATAAAAACCCAAAAAAGTGGAAAAAAAAGTGGAAAAAAAAGTGGAAAAAAAAGTGGAAAAAAAAGTGGAAAAAAAAGTGGAAAAAAAAGTGGAAAAAAAAGTGGAAAAAAAAAGTGGAAAAAAAAGTGGAAAAAAAAGTGGAAAAAAAAGTGGAAAAAAAAAGTGGAAAAAAAAGTGGAAAAAAAAGTGGAAAAAAAAGTGGAAAAAAAAGTGGAAAAAAAAGCTAAAAATCCTAGGACCAAACCATCTCATCCACCGACTTCGGAAATGGTAAACAATGCGATCAAAGGTTTAAAGGAACGCGGAGGCTCATCTTTACAAGCAATTAAAAAATACATTGCTGCCAATTACAAAGTTGATGCAGAAAAAGTAGCGCCATTCATCAAAAAATATTTGAAAGCATCTGTAGTATCGGGATCTTTGGTACAAACTAAAGGTAAAGGAGCTTCGGGATCATTCAAGTTAGCTTCGGCAATTTTTATTATTACAGATGATAAGTAGTATAGTTTATTGACGATACAATAACAATCAATTACCAATAACAAACCTACCAATTAGCTATAAAAACCCAAAAATTAGCTATAAAATTAGCTATAAAAACCCAAAAATTAGCTATAAAAACCCAAAAATTAGCTATAAAAACCCAAAAATTAGCTATAAAAACCCAAAAATTAGCTATAAAAACCCAAAAATTAGCTATAAAAACCCAAAAATTAGCTATAAAAACCCAAAAATTAGCTATAAAAACCCAAAAATTAGCTATAAAAACCCAAAAATTAGCTATAAAAACCCAAAAATTAGCTATAAAAACCCAAAAATAGCTAAAAACCCAAAAAAGTGGAAAAAAAAGTGGAAAAAAAAGTGGAAAAAAAAGTGGAAAAAAAAGTGGAAAAAAAAGTGGAAAAAAAAGTGGAAAAAAAAGTGGAAAAAAAAGTGGAAAAAAAAGTGGAAAAAAAAGTGGAAAAAAAAGTGGAAAAAAAAGTGGAAAAAAAAGTGGAAAAAAAAGTGGAAAAAAAAGTGGAAAAAAAAGTGGAAAAAAAAGTGGAAAAAAAAGTGGAAAAAAAAGTGGAAAAAAAAGTGGAAAAAAAAGTGGAAAAAAAAGTGGAAAAAAAAAGTGGAAAAAAAAAGTGGAAAAAAAAAGTGGAAAAAAAAAGTGGAAAAAAAAGTGGAAAAAAAAAGTGGAAAAAAAAAGTGGAAAAAAAAAGTGGAAAAAAAAAGTGGAAAAAAAAAGTGGAAAAAAAAAGTGGAAAAAAAAGTGGAAAAAAAAGTGGAAAAAAAAAGTGGAAAAAAAAAGTGGAAAAAAAAGTGGAAAAAAAAGTGGAAAAAAAAGTGGAAAAAAAAGTGGAAAAAAAAGTGGAAAAAAAAAGTGGAAAAAAAAAGTGGAAAAAAAAAGTGGAAAAAAAAAGTGGAAAAAAAAAGTGGAAAAAAAAAGTGGAAAAAAAAAGTGGAAAAAAAAAGTGGAAAAAAAAAGTGGAAAAAAAAGTGGAAAAAAAAAGTGGAAAAAAAAAGTGGAAAAAAAAAGTGGAAAAAAAAAGTGGAAAAAAAAAGTGGAAAAAAAAAGTGGAAAAAAAAAGTGGAAAAAAAAAGTGGAAAAAAAAAGTGGAAAAAAAAAGTGGAAAAAAAAAGTGGAAAAAAAAAGTGGAAAAAAAAAGTGGAAAAAAAAAGTGGAAAAAAAAAGTGGAAAAAAAAGTGGAAAAAAAAAGTGGAAAAAAAAAGTGGAAAAAAAAAGTGGAAAAAAAAAGTGGAAAAAAAAAGTGGAAAAAAAAGTGGAAAAAAAAAGTGGAAAAAAAAAGTGGAAAAAAAAGTGGAAAAAAAAAGTGGAAAAAAAAAGTGGAAAAAAAAAGTGGAAAAAAAAAGTGGAAAAAAAAGTGGAAAAAAAAAGTGGAAAAAAAAAGTGGAAAAAAAAGCTAAAAATCCTAGGACCAAACCATCTCATCCACCGACTTCGGAAATGGTAAACAATGCGATCAAAGGTTTAAAGGAACGCGGAGGCTCATCTTTACAAGCAATTAAAAAATACATTGCTGCCAATTACAAAGTTGATGCAGAAAAAGTAGCGCCATTCATCAAAAAATATTTGAAAGCATCTGTAGTATCGGGATCTTTGGTACAAACTAAAGGTAAAGGAGCTTCGGGATCATTCAAGTTAGCTTCGGCAACTTCAACTGGTGGTACTTCGGCTAAAACGAATGCTATTGACAAAAAGAAAAAGAAAACAGCCGCTTCTACTACAGGCGTAACTAAATCCAAGAAAATTGTAACAGCAGCAAAACGAAATGCTATTATTGGAGGAGGAGTAGATAAATCGAAAAGTATTAAGAAATCTAATAAAGGCAAAAAAACGACAGGTACAGCAGCGGCGGCATCCTTAAAAACTTCGACGACAACAACAACAACACCGATTACTGATAAGAAAGGCGTTAAAGTTGCCAAAAAAACGGACAAAAAATCTTCGGCCAAAGGAGGAGTCGCCGCCGCCGCCGCCTCCAATACAGCCAGTGCCGCATCATCCGAAATTAAAACGAAGAATCCTACTAAAGCAAAAAAATCCAATAAAGGCAGTCCCACGAAAAAGCCGAAAGCACCAAAACCGAAAACTGCGAAAGCAGCTGCTAGCAGTTCCTCTCCTAAAGCAAGAAAAGCCGCCGTCGCCGCTCCTAAAAAGAAGAAATAAAAAGAATATTTTTTTTCTGACAGAAAGATAGTACAACAATCGAGAAGTATTATCGGACTGATGATGGGTACGACGACAATCGACAATAATAACAAATGGCCCTTATCAGGGCCACAATTTTTTCATTTATTTATGAAGAAAATGAAAAACAAATGTGTTTGTTTTGATGAAACAAGAATTTTTTTTTTTTTGAATTTCGTTTCAATAATTGATATGTTATATTATATAAAATATTTTCATCGATCGATGTAATTGTAGGTTGTTACCTTCTAGATTTGTCTCGACCTACCTAGGATATAGTAGATATAATGTGTTTTATAAACATTCAATTATTATATGTCGATATTGTCTAAAATTTGTTAGTTAAAAATAATAATTTTTCTCTATTTCGTGTGTGCGTGCGTGCGTGCGTGCGTGCGTGTGTGTGTGCGTGCGTGCGTGCGTGCGTGTGTCTTCTTTATCCAATCAACAATCACATCTTCCTTTTATATTTCAATGTTTTCAAACGAACACCTATGTTTATATTAAGATATTATACTACTATCATAAATGTTAAATTATTTGTGGTTCTGAAAAGAACCGTTTTTACTTACTATATATATATATATAAAACAAAAAATCTATTATCAAATAGATAAAATGTAATTCTATAAAAAAAAAAAAAAAATTTTTTTTGTATTTATGCTCGTTCTCCGCGAATTCTTCTAGCCAATTGGATATCCTTGGGCATAATGGTGACTCTTTTAGCATGAATGGCACACAGATTAGTATCTTCGAATAGACCTACCAAATAAGCCTCACTAGCTTCCTGGAGAGCCATAACCGCTGAACTTTGAAAACGTAAATCTGTTTTAAAATCTTGTGCTATTTCACGAACTAATCGTTGAAATGGCAATTTTCTAATAAGTAATTCGGTACTCTTTTGATAACGTCTTATCTCACGAAGAGCTACTGTACCTGGCCTATAACGATGAGGTTTTTTTACTCCTCCAGTAGCTGGTGCGCTTTTACGAGCGGCTTTCGTCGCTAATTGTTTACGAGGAGCTTTCCCTCCAGTCGATTTTCTAGCCGTTTGTTTAGTACGAGCCATCTTATTTTTTTTTTTTTTTGTAAGTATACAAGAAATTTCAATATACTAAACCGCTATAGCAGCTTGATACACACACAATGAATGAGATAAATTTATTTATGACCTTCTTTTATAGCTTTGCCCAACATTACGGAGTACTAATCTGGGATTGGTGCGTACTTTTTCTAATGGGCGGAGCCGATAGGTATTATAAAGAGATTAGGGAAAATTCTTAGGTCAGTATTTTGAAGTCTTTTCGAAGTTATCATCGGATTGTTTTAGTAGGTATATAGAAAAAACAAAACAAAAGAAAAATAATGACCGGTCGTGGAAAAGGTGGTAAAGGACTTGGAAAAGGGGGTGCAAAACGACACCGAAAAGTTTTACGTGATAATATCCAAGGAATTACCAAACCTGCTATTAGAAGATTAGCTAGACGTGGAGGAGTAAAACGTATATCGGGATTAATTTACGAAGAAACTCGTGGAGTTTTGAAAGTGTTTTTGGAAAATGTTATTAGAGATGCCGTAACATACACTGAACATGCTAAAAGAAAAACGGTAACGGCTATGGATGTTGTTTATGCTTTAAAACGTCAAGGTCGTACTTTATATGGTTTTGGTGGTTAATTTTCATTTTTCATATGTGAAGTAGAAGAATATGTCCTCTATTGCATTTCCATAGCATATGTATATATAAAAAAAAACGGTTCTTTTCAGAACCACAACATAATTTGTTTGAATATGAAAAATTAAAAAAAAAAAAAAAATTAAAAAAAAAAAAAAATAAATAAATAAATAAGTAAGTAAAAAAAGAACTTACACATTAGTTTGTTCTCTTATATATAAGAACAACCTCGCATTTATTGATACGCACATACATACTACATACATGTATACATAATAGATAAGAAAATAAGCGAGTAGAGGAACTTTTATTTATTTTTATCTCATTATTTACAATTTTTGTTTCTAGTACGAACGTTTCTATTAACGATGTTAAAAATAGTCACATAACCACAATTTCAGTTATTATTACAGATGATAAGTTTTCTTATATATCAGGGCATTTTTTTCTTCTTTTTTTTTTTATCTAACAGTACACGTTACACGAGAATCTCTTCTATCTCAACCAAAAAAAAAATAGAGAAATCAACGAATCAATAAATCTATATATATATATATATATATATATATATATATATATATATATATATATATATATATATAAATGATATATCTATATTATAATCTCTTTCTATATATATATATAAAAAAAATAATTGTGGCCCTTAAAAGGGCCGGTTTATGCATATGTATGTATTTCGATAAAATAAAGAAAAATAATATAATGAATAAAGAATTAAGCTTTCTTTTCTGTCTTTTTCGGTAAAAGTACAGCTTGAATATTGGGAAGAACACCACCTTGTGCGATGGTTACTCCAGACAACAATTTATTCAATTCTTCATCGTTTCTGATAGCTAATTGTAAATGCCTTGGAATTATACGGGTCTTTTTGTTATCTCTAGCAGCATTTCCTGCTAATTCGAGTACTTCGGCTGCCAAATATTCCATAACAGCTGCCAAATATACTGGAGCTCCGGCACCGACTCGTTCTGCATAATTGCCTTTTCTCAACAAACGATGTATACGTCCTACAGGAAATTGTAATCCAGCTCGGTTTGAGCGAGACTTTGCCTTTCCCTTTACTTTACCACC
This sequence comes from Diorhabda carinulata, assembly GCF_026250575.1. Classification (NCBI taxonomy): domain Eukaryota; kingdom Metazoa; phylum Arthropoda; class Insecta; order Coleoptera; family Chrysomelidae; genus Diorhabda; species Diorhabda carinulata. Next base: position 29,123 of record NW_026613968.1, read on the forward strand.
TTTACCACGTCCAGACATATTTTTTTTATATTTTCTTTTTCCAAAAAAAAAAAAATAGAACTCAGTCAATTGATAACTATGAAGCAACCGATGCGACGAAACTAACTGTTAAACAAAAAATTTAAAACTCGACCTATCTATTTATATTAACATGCCCTACCAATGAAATTATAGCAAACGCGCAAACGTAGAAGGGCGGAGCCTATTACAATTACGTACGTTGATATAAAAGAGAGGAAAATTGTGCGTGCTGTAAATTCTAATTTTATCCACTTTTCGATAAATACGGTACGTTATCCAAGTGTTTCTATTATTTTTTTTTTTTTTAAAGAGAAATAATGCCACCAAAAGCTAGCGGAAAGGCAGCGAAAAAAGCCGGAAAGGCTCAAAAGAATATTTCGAAAGCCGACAAAAAGAAAAAAAGAAGGAGGAAGGAAAGTTATGCTATTTACATTTACAAAGTACTTAAGCAAGTTCATCCTGACACCGGTATATCGAGTAAAGCTATGAGTATAATGAATAGTTTTGTTAATGATATATTCGAACGTATCGCCGCCGAAGCATCCAGATTGGCTCATTATAATAAACGTTCAACAATTACAAGTAGAGAAATTCAAACTGCAGTGAGATTATTGCTTCCCGGAGAATTAGCAAAACACGCAGTCAGTGAAGGAACTAAAGCCGTTACCAAATATACCAGTTCTAAATAATAAATATAACACATCTACTATATTGACCGAAAATTTTTTATTTTATTTACTTAAATAATATCATCGACCAAAAAAAAAAAACGGTTCTTTTACCACAATACTATTTTTGTTATTTATATATGATAACAACGAACGAACGAACGACTTTAATTCAATTGAATTCTATTAAATATGAATAAAGATGATATTCCACTTAACTGAAAATTATATATATATATATATATATATATATATATATATATAATATATAAAAACTTTCTAACGTCGCTTTTGTTTTAAAAAGTCTCATATACTAATTCATTGTCGGCTAAAGGAAAAAAAAACTCGACCGTCGGTAAAATAAAGCATACAAAGCGGTTGGTGTCGGTTATCGTTGGTTAAAGTAGTTTTTGTGGCTTCTTTGAAGTTTTGTTAAAAGTAAAAACACTCTTTTTTGTTCTTTCCAAATTGGTTTGAAATTTTAAATAAAATATGTTCATTTCCTAAAATAATATATTATACAATGTAAAAAAAATTGTCGGATAAAATATTAAATAATATTGTAATAGACAGACATATTTTGCGAATAGAGCAAAGTTCGTTTAAAGAAAATTTAATCAGTCAATCAATCTATTGTAATAATTATAATTTGCTACTACCATCATTCAATATCTAAAATGAAATATACGCGGATTCCAATATTGAAATTTGATATTTTTTTCTTATATTTAGTATGTCGGAAGATTTTTATTGAAAAATACTCATAATAATATATATTAGTTACGAACATATAGTAGAAACGTGTAGCGCAAGTCAGGGTAGACATGTCACCATTCAAATGATAATTGCGGTATTATTTCAATTGGTTTTCATATTTTTAAATATTGGTCATTATTGTACGTTTCTATTTACGTTCATTGTATTTTAAGAAGGACTTTTATTTAATTTCGAAATTATATCTAAAGTGCTAAGCATCGTCGGAAATAAATTTTTAACCATTTTTAAGTGGTACTTTTTTTTAATAACAAACGTTATTAGCCGTTATTAAATTATAGTAAAACCTCGGCGAAAGTTCGAAGTATACCTTAGTTAGTTCTTCGTCAATTTTTTTCATTACATTCGATTCGAAAATCTCGAGGAAACCAAGGTTTTTGAGGTTGGTTTGGTTTATGAGGTTCGTTTTTTAACTTAGTTCTATTCGTTCGTTCAGTCTTCCGTCCGCTTCATTTGAATGACTACTCTTGTAACTCATTACACGCGGAAAATTAAAAGTCTTTTATACTACTAAGTGTATATATAGAGGTGAAATTTTATATAACGAAATATAAAACTACATCCAATATTTTTTTTTCTTTTTTTCTTTATATCAGTTTAGTGTAGTTTATCGACGATATAATAACACACAAGGTTGTTAGTAGTTATGGCGGATATAGAAAATCAAACTTCGGTTGTAACCGCAACGTCTGCGTCTAATTCACCGCAGGTTTCGTCGTCTCCAATAAATAAAAAGGAAAAAAAAGCTAAAAATCCTAGGACCAAACCATCTCATCCACCGACTTCGGAAATGGTAAACAATGCGATCAAAGGTTTAAAGGAACGCGGAGGCTCATCTTTACAAGCAATTAAAAAATACATTGCTGCCAATTACAAAGTTGATGCAGAAAAAGTAGCGCCATTCATCAAAAAATATTTGAAAGCATCTGTAGTATCGGGATCTTTGGTACAAACTAAAGGTAAAGGAGCTTCGGGATCATTCAAGTTAGCTTCGGCAATTTTTATTATTACAGATGATAAGTAGTATAGTTTATTGACGATACAATAACAATCAATTACCAATAACAAACCTACCAATTAGCTATAAAAACCCAAAAATTAGCTATAAAAACCCAAAAATTAGCTATAAAAACCCAAAAATTAGCTATAAAAACCCAAAAATTAGCTATAAAAACCCAAAAATTAGCTATAAAAACCCAAAAATTAGCTATAAAAACCCAAAAATTAGCTATAAAAACCCAAAAATTAGCTATAAAAACCCAAAAATTAGCTATAAAAACCCAAAAATTAGCTATAAAAACCCAAAAATTAGCTATAAAAACCCAAAAATTAGCTATAAAAACCCAAAAATTAGCTATAAAAACCCAAAAATTAGCTATAAAAACCCAAAAATTAGCTATAAAAACCCAAAAATTAGCTATAAAAACCCAAAAATTAGCTATAAAAACCCAAAAATTAGCTATAAAAACCCAAAAATTAGCTATAAAAACCCAAAAATTAGCTATAAAAACCCAAAAATTAGCTATAAAAACCCAAAAATTAGCTATAAAAACCCAAAAATTAGCTATAAAAACCCAAAAATTAGCTATAAAAACCCAAAAATTAGCTATAAAAACCCAAAAATTAGCTATGGAAACCCAAAAAAGTGGAAAAAAAAGTGGAAAAAAAAGTGGAAAAAAAAGTGGAAAAAAAAGTGGAAAAAAAAGTGGAAAAAAAAGTGGAAAAAAAAGTGGAAAAAAAAGTGGAAAAAAAAAGTGGAAAAAAAAGTGGAAAAAAAAGTGGAAAAAAAAGTGGAAAAAAAAAGTGGAAAAAAAAGTGGAAAAAAAAGTGGAAAAAAAAGTGGAAAAAAAAGTGGAAAAAAAAGCTAAAAATCCTAGGACCAAACCATCTCATCCACCGACTTCGGAAATGGTAAACAATGCGATCAAAGGTTTAAAGGAACGCGGAGGCTCATCTTTACAAGCAATTAAAAAATACATTGCTGCCAATTACAAAGTTGATGCAGAAAAAGTAGCGCCATTCATCAAAAAATATTTGAAAGCATCTGTAGTATCGGGATCTTTGGTACAAACTAAAGGTAAAGGAGCTTCGGGATCATTCAAGTTAGCTTCGGCAATTTTTATTATTACAGATGATAAGTAGTATAGTTTATTGACGATACAATAACAATCAATTACCAATAACAAACCTACCAATTAGCTATAAAAACCCAAAAATTAGCTATAAAAACCCAAAAATTAGCTATAAAAACCCAAAAATTAGCTATAAAAACCCAAAAATTAGCTATAAAAACCCAAAAATTAGCTATAAAAACCCAAAAATTAGCTATAAAAACCCAAAAATTAGCTATAAAAACCCAAAAATTAGCTATAAAAACCCAAAAATTAGCTATAAAAACCCAAAAATTAGCTATAAAAACCCAAAAATTAGCTATAAAAACCCAAAAATTAGCTATAAAAACCCAAAAAAGTGGAAAAAAAAGTGGAAAAAAAAGTGGAAAAAAAAGTGGAAAAAAAAGTGGAAAAAAAAGTGGAAAAAAAAGTGGAAAAAAAAGTGGAAAAAAAAGTGGAAAAAAAAGTGGAAAAAAAAGTGGAAAAAAAAGTGGAAAAAAAAGTGGAAAAAAAAGTGGAAAAAAAAGTGGAAAAAAAAGTGGAAAAAAAAGTGGAAAAAAAAGTGGAAAAAAAAGTGGAAAAAAAAGTGGAAAAAAAAGTGGAAAAAAAAGTGGAAAAAAAAGTGGAAAAAAAAGTGGAAAAAAAAGTGGAAAAAAAAGTGGAAAAAAAAGTGGAAAAAAAAGTGGAAAAAAAAGTGGAAAAAAAAGTGGAAAAAAAAGTGGAAAAAAAAGTGGAAAAAAAAGTGGAAAAAAAAGTGGAAAAAAAAAGTGGAAAAAAAAAGTGGAAAAAAAAGTGGAAAAAAAAAGTGGAAAAAAAAAGTGGAAAAAAAAAGTGGAAAAAAAAGTGGAAAAAAAAGTGGAAAAAAAAGTGGAAAAAAAAGTGGAAAAAAAAGTGGAAAAAAAAGTGGAAAAAAAAGTGGAAAAAAAAGTGGAAAAAAAAGTGGAAAAAAAAGTGGAAAAAAAAGTGGAAAAAAAAGTGGAAAAAAAAGTGGAAAAAAAAGTGGAAAAAAAAGTGGAAAAAAAAGTGGAAAAAAAAGTGGAAAAAAAAGTGGAAAAAAAAGTGGAAAAAAAAGTGGAAAAAAAAGTGGAAAAAAAAGTGGAAAAAAAAGTGGAAAAAAAAGTGGAAAAAAAAGTGGAAAAAAAAGTGGAAAAAAAAGTGGAAAAAAAAGTGGAAAAAAAAGTGGAAAAAAAAGTGGAAAAAAAAGTGGAAAAAAAAGTGGAAAAAAAAAGTGGAAAAAAAAAGTGGAAAAAAAAGTGGAAAAAAAAGTGGAAAAAAAAGTGGAAAAAAAAAGTGGAAAAAAAAAGTGGAAAAAAAAAGTGGAAAAAAAAGTGGAAAAAAAAAGTGGAAAAAAAAAGTGGAAAAAAAAAGTGGAAAAAAAAAGTGGAAAAAAAAGTGGAAAAAAAAAGTGGAAAAAAAAAGTGGAAAAAAAAGCTAAAAATCCTAGGACCAAACCATCTCATCCACCGACTTCGGAAATGGTAAACAATGCGATCAAAGGTTTAAAGGAACGCGGAGGCTCATCTTTACAAGCAATTAAAAAATACATTGCTGCCAATTACAAAGTTGATGCAGAAAAAGTAGCGCCATTCATCAAAAAATATTTGAAAGCATCTGTAGTATCGGGATCTTTGGTACAAACTAAAGGTAAAGGAGCTTCGGGATCATTCAAGTTAGCTTCGGCAACTTCAACTGGTGGTACTTCGGCTAAAACGAATGCTATTGACAAAAAGAAAAAGAAAACAGCCGCTTCTACTACAGGCGTAACTAAATCCAAGAAAATTGTAACAGCAGCAAAACGAAATGCTATTATTGGAGGAGGAGTAGATAAATCGAAAAGTATTAAGAAATCTAATAAAGGCAAAAAAACGACAGGTACAGCAGCGGCGGCATCCTTAAAAACTTCGACGACAACAACAACAACACCGATTACTGATAAGAAAGGCGTTAAAGTTGCCAAAAAAACGGACAAAAAATCTTCGGCCAAAGGAGGAGTCGCCGCCGCCGCCGCCTCCAATACAGCCAGTGCCGCATCATCCGAAATTAAAACGAAGAATCCTACTAAAGCAAAAAAATCCAATAAAGGCAGTCCCACGAAAAAGCCGAAAGCACCAAAACCGAAAACTGCGAAAGCAGCTGCTAGCAGTTCCTCTCCTAAAGCAAGAAAAGCCGCCGTCGCCGCTCCTAAAAAGAAGAAATAAAAAGAATATTTTTTTTCTGACAGAAAGATAGTACAACAATCGAGAAGTATTATCGGACTGATGATGGGTACGACGACAATCGACAATAATAACAAATGGCCCTTATCAGGGCCACAATTTTTTCATTTATTTATGAAGAAAATGAAAAACAAATGTGTTTGTTTTGATGAAACAAGAATTTTTTTTTTTTTGAATTTCGTTTCAATAATTGATATGTTATATTATATAAAATATTTTCATCGATCGATGTAATTGTAGGTTGTTACCTTCTAGATTTGTCTCGACCTACCTAGGATATAGTAGATATAATGTGTTTTATAAACATTCAATTATTATATGTCGATATTGTCTAAAATTTGTTAGTTAAAAATAATAATTTTTCTCTATTTCGTGTGTGCGTGCGTGCGTGCGTGCGTGCGTGTGTGTGTGCGTGCGTGCGTGCGTGTGTCTTCTTTATCCAATCAACAATCACATCTTCCTTTTATATTTCAATGTTTTCAAACGAACACCTATGTTTATATTAAGATATTATACTACTATCATAAATGTTAAATTATTTGTGGTTCTGAAAAGAACCGTTTTTACTTACTATATATATATATAAAACAAAAAATCTATTATCAAATAGATAAAATGTAATTCTATAAAAAAAAAAAAAAAATTTTTTTTGTATTTATGCTCGTTCTCCGCGAATTCTTCTAGCCAATTGGATATCCTTGGGCATAATGGTGACTCTTTTAGCATGAATGGCACACAGATTAGTATCTTCGAATAGACCTACCAAATAAGCCTCACTAGCTTCCTGGAGAGCCATAACCGCTGAACTTTGAAAACGTAAATCTGTTTTAAAATCTTGTGCTATTTCACGAACTAATCGTTGAAATGGCAATTTTCTAATAAGTAATTCGGTACTCTTTTGATAACGTCTTATCTCACGAAGAGCTACTGTACCTGGCCTATAACGATGAGGTTTTTTTACTCCTCCAGTAGCTGGTGCGCTTTTACGAGCGGCTTTCGTCGCTAATTGTTTACGAGGAGCTTTCCCTCCAGTCGATTTTCTAGCCGTTTGTTTAGTACGAGCCATCTTATTTTTTTTTTTTTTTGTAAGTATACAAGAAATTTCAATATACTAAACCGCTATAGCAGCTTGATACACACACAATGAATGAGATAAATTTATTTATGACCTTCTTTTATAGCTTTGCCCAACATTACGGAGTACTAATCTGGGATTGGTGCGTACTTTTTCTAATGGGCGGAGCCGATAGGTATTATAAAGAGATTAGGGAAAATTCTTAGGTCAGTATTTTGAAGTCTTTTCGAAGTTATCATCGGATTGTTTTAGTAGGTATATAGAAAAAACAAAACAAAAGAAAAATAATGACCGGTCGTGGAAAAGGTGGTAAAGGACTTGGAAAAGGGGGTGCAAAACGACACCGAAAAGTTTTACGTGATAATATCCAAGGAATTACCAAACCTGCTATTAGAAGATTAGCTAGACGTGGAGGAGTAAAACGTATATCGGGATTAATTTACGAAGAAACTCGTGGAGTTTTGAAAGTGTTTTTGGAAAATGTTATTAGAGATGCCGTAACATACACTGAACATGCTAAAAGAAAAACGGTAACGGCTATGGATGTTGTTTATGCTTTAAAACGTCAAGGTCGTACTTTATATGGTTTTGGTGGTTAATTTTCATTTTTCATATGTGAAGTAGAAGAATATGTCCTCTATTGCATTTCCATAGCATATGTATATATAAAAAAAAACGGTTCTTTTCAGAACCACAACATAATTTGTTTGAATATGAAAAATTAAAAAAAAAAAAAAAATTAAAAAAAAAAAAAAATAAATAAATAAATAAGTAAGTAAAAAAAGAACTTACACATTAGTTTGTTCTCTTATATATAAGAACAACCTCGCATTTATTGATACGCACATACATACTACATACATGTATACATAATAGATAAGAAAATAAGCGAGTAGAGGAACTTTTATTTATTTTTATCTCATTATTTACAATTTTTGTTTCTAGTACGAACGTTTCTATTAACGATGTTAAAAATAGTCACATAACCACAATTTCAGTTATTATTACAGATGATAAGTTTTCTTATATATCAGGGCATTTTTTTCTTCTTTTTTTTTTTATCTAACAGTACACGTTACACGAGAATCTCTTCTATCTCAACCAAAAAAAAAATAGAGAAATCAACGAATCAATAAATCTATATATATATATATATATATATATATATATATATATATATATATATATATATATATATATATATATATATATATATATATATAATGATATATCTATATTATAATCTCTTTCTATATATATATATAAAAAAAATAATTGTGGCCCTTAAAAGGGCCGGTTTATGCATATGTATGTATTTCGATAAAATAAAGAAAAATAATATAATGAATAAAGAATTAAGCTTTCTTTTCTGTCTTTTTCGGTAAAAGTACAGCTTGAATATTGGGAAGAACACCACCTTGTGCGATGGTTACTCCAGACAACAATTTATTCAATTCTTCATCGTTTCTGATAGCTAATTGTAAATGCCTTGGAATTATACGGGTCTTTTTGTTATCTCTAGCAGCATTTCCTGCTAATTCGAGTACTTCGGCTGCCAAATATTCCATAACAGCTGCCAAATATACTGGAGCTCCGGCACCGACTCGTTCTGCATAATTGCCTTTTCTCAACAAACGATGTATACGTCCTACAGGAAATTGTAATCCAGCTCGGTTTGAGCGAGACTTTGCCTTTCCCTTTACTTTACCACCTTTACCACGTCCAGACATATTTTTTTTATATTTTCTTTTTCCAAAAAAAAAAAAATAGAACTCAGTCAATTGATAACTATGAAGCAACCGATGCGACGAAACTAACTGTTAAACAAAAAATTTAAAACTCGACCTATCTATTTATATTAACATGCCCTACCAATGAAATTATAGCAAACGCGCAAACGTAGAAGGGCGGAGCCTATTACAATTACGTACGTTGATATAAAAGAGAGGAAAATTGTGCGTGCTGTAAATTCTAATTTTATCCACTTTTCGATAAATACGGTACGTTATCCAAGTGTTTCTATTATTTTTTTTTTTTTTAAAGAGAAATAATGCCACCAAAAGCTAGCGGAAAGGCAGCGAAAAAAGCCGGAAAGGCTCAAAAGAATATTTCGAAAGCCGACAAAAAGAAAAAAAGAAGGAGGAAGGAAAGTTATGCTATTTACATTTACAAAGTACTTAAGCAAGTTCATCCTGACACCGGTATATCGAGTAAAGCTATGAGTATAATGAATAGTTTTGTTAATGATATATTCGAACGTATCGCCGCCGAAGCATCCAGATTGGCTCATTATAATAAACGTTCAACAATTACAAGTAGAGAAATTCAAACTGCAGTGAGATTATTGCTTCCCGGAGAATTAGCAAAACACGCAGTCAGTGAAGGAACTAAAGCCGTTACCAAATATACCAGTTCTAAATAATAAATATAACACATCTACTATATTGACCGAAAATTTTTTATTTTATTTACTTAAATAATATCATCGACCAAAAAAAAAAAACGGTTCTTTTCAGAACCACAATACTATTTTTGTTATTTATATATGATAACAACGAACGAACGAACGACTTTAATTCAATTGAATTCTATTAAATATGAATAAAGATGATATTCCACTTAACTGAAAATTATATATATATATATATATATATATATATATATATATATATATATATATATAAAAACTTTCTAACGTCGCTTTTGTTTTAAAAAGTCTCATATACTAATTCATTGTCGGCTAAAGGAAAAAAAAACTCGACCGTCGGTAAAATAAAGCATACAAAGCGGTTGGTGTCGGTTATCGTTGGTTAAAGTAGTTTTTGTGGCTTCTTTGAAGTTTTGTTAAAAGTAAAAACACTCTTTTTTGTTCTTTCCAAATTGGTTTGAAATTTTAAATAAAATATGTTCATTTCCTAAAATAATATATTATACAATGTAAAAAAAATTGTCGGATAAAATATTAAATAATATTGTAATAGACAGACATATTTTGCGAATAGAGCAAAGTTCGTTTAAAGAAAATTTAATCAGTCAATCAATCTATTGTAATAATTATAATTTGCTACTACCATCATTCAATATCTAAAATGAAATATACGCGGATTCCAATATTGAAATTTGATATTTTTTTCTTATATTTAGTATGTCGGAAGATTTTTATTGAAAAATACTCATAATAATATATATTAGTTACGAACATATAGTAGAAACGTGTAGCGCAAGTCAGGGTAGACATGTCACCATTCAAATGATAATTGCGGTATTATTTCAATTGGTTTTCATATTTTTAAATATTGGTCATTATTGTGAATAGACACGTTTCTATTTACGTTCATTGTATTTTAAGAAGGACTTTTATTTAATTTCGAAATTATATCTAAAGTGCTAAGCATCGTCGGAAATAAATTTTTAACCATTTTTAAGTGGTACTTTTTTTTAATAACAAACGTTATTAGCCGTTATTAAATTATAGTAAAACCTCGGCGAAAGTTCGAAGTATACCTTAGTTAGTTCTTCGTCAATTTTTTTCATTACATTCGATTCGAAAATCTCGAGGAAACCAAGGTTTTTGAGGTTGGTTTGGTTTATGAGGTTCGTTTTTTAACTTAGTTCTATTCGTTCGTTCAGTCTTCCGTCCGCTTCATTTGAATGACTACTCTTGTAACTCATTACACGCGGAAAATTAAAAGTCTTTTATACTACTAAGTGTATATATAGAGGTGAAATTTTATATAACGAAATATAAAACTACATCCAATATTTTTTTTTCTTTTTTTCTTTATATCAGTTTAGTGTAGTTTATCGACGATATAATAACACACAAGGTTGTTAGTAGTTATGGCGGATATAGAAAATCAAACTTCGGTTGTAACCGCAACGTCTGCGTCTAATTCACCGCAGGTTTCGTCGTCTCCAATAAATAAAAAGGAAAAAAAAGCTAAAAATCCTAGGACCAAACCATCTCATCCACCGACTTCGGAAATGGTAAACAATGCGATCAAAGGTTTAAAGGAACGCGGAGGCTCATCTTTACAAGCAATTAAAAAATACATTGCTGCCAATTACAAAGTTGATGCAGAAAAAGTAGCGCCATTCATCAAAAAATATTTGAAAGCATCTGTAGTATCGGGATCTTTGGTACAAACTAAAGGTAAAGGAGCTTCGGGATCATTCAAGTTAGCTTCGGCAATTTTTATTATTACAGATGATAAGTAGTATAGTTTATTGACGATACAATAACAATCAATTACCAATAACAAACCTACCAATTAGCTATAAAAACCCAAAAATTAGCTATAAAAACCCAAAAATTAGCTATAAAAACCCAAAAATTAGCTATAAAAACCCAAAAATTAGCTATAAAAACCCAAAAATTAGCTATAAAAACCCAAAAATTAGCTATAAAAACCCAAAAATTAGCTATAAAAACCCAAAAATTAGCTATAAAAACCCAAAAATTAGCTATAAAAACCCAAAAATTAGCTATAAAAACCCAAAAATTAGCTATAAAAACCCAAAAATTAGCTATAAAAACCCAAAAATTAGCTATAAAAACCCAAAAATTAGCTATAAAAACCCAAAAATTAGCTATAAAAACCCAAAAATTAGCTATAAAAACCCAAAAATTAGCTATAAAAACCCAAAAATTAGCTATAAAAACCCAAAAATTAGCTATAAAAACCCAAAAATTAGCTATAAAAACCCAAAAATTAGCTATAAAAACCCAAAAATTAGCTATAAAAACCCAAAAATTAGCTATAAAAACCCAAAAATTAGCTATAAAAACCCAAAAAAGTGGAAAAAAAAGTGGAAAAAAAAGTGGAAAAAAAGTGGAAAAAAAAGTGGAAAAAAAAGTGGAAAAAAAAGTGGAAAAAAAAGTGGAAAAAAAAGTGGAAAAAAAAAGTGGAAAAAAAAGTGGAAAAAAAAGTGGAAAAAAAAGTGGAAAAAAAAAGTGGAAAAAAAAGTGGAAAAAAAAGTGGAAAAAAAAGTGGAAAAAAAAGTGGAAAAAAAAGCTAAAAATCCTAGGACCAAACCATCTCATCCACCGACTTCGGAAATGGTAAACAATGCGATCAAAGGTTTAAAGGAACGCGGAGGCTCATCTTTACAAGCAATTAAAAAATACATTGCTGCCAATTACAAAGTTGATGCAGAAAAAGTAGCGCCATTCATCAAAAAATATTTGAAAGCATCTGTAGTATCGGGATCTTTGGTACAAACTAAAGGTAAAGGAGCTTCGGGATCATTCAAGTTAGCTTCGGCAATTTTTATTATTACAGATGATAAGTAGTATAGTTTATTGACGATACAATAACAATCAATTACCAATAACAAACCTACCAATTAGCTATAAAAACCCAAAAATTAGCTATAAAAACCCAAAAATTAGCTATAAAAACCCAAAAATTAGCTATAAAAACCCAAAAATTAGCTATAAAAACCCAAAAATTAGCTATAAAAACCCAAAAATTAGCTATAAAAACCCAAAAATTAGCTATAAAAACCCAAAAATTAGCTATAAAAACCCAAAAATTAGCTATAAAAACCCAAAAATTAGCTATAAAAACCCAAAAATTAGCTATAAAAACCCAAAAATTAGCTATAAAAACCCAAAAATTAGCTATAAAAACCCAAAAAAGTGGAAAAAAAAGTGGAAAAAAAAGTGGAAAAAAAAGTGGAAAAAAAAGTGGAAAACAAAGTGGAAAAAAAAGTGGAAAACAAAGTGGAAAAAAAAGTGGAAAAAAAAGTGGAAAAAAAAGTGGAAAAAAAAGTGGAAAAAAAAGTGGAAAAAAAAGTGGAAAAAAAAGTGGAAAAAAAAGTGGAAAAAAAAGTGGAAAAAAAAAGTGGAAAAAAAAGTGGAAAAAAAAGTGGAAAAAAAAGTGGAAAAAAAAGTGGAAAAAAAAGTGGAAAAAAAAGTGGAAAAAAAAGTGGAAAAAAAAGTGGAAAAAAAAGTGGAAAAAAAAGTGGAAAAAAAAAGTGGAAAAAAAAGTGGAAAAAAAAGTGGGAAAAAAAAGTGGAAAAAAAAAGTGGAAAAAAAAAGTGGAAAAAAAAAGTGGAAAAAAAAGTGGAAAAAAAAAGTGGAAAAAAAAGTGGAAAAAAAAGTGGAAAAAAAAAGTGGAAAAAAAAAGTGGAAAAAAAAAGTGGAAAAAAAAGTGGAAAAAAAAGTGGAAAAAAAAGTGGAAAAAAAAGTGGAAAAAAAAGTGGAAAAAAAAGTGGAAAAAAAAGTGGAAAAAAAAGTGGAAAAAAAAAGTGGAAAAAAAAGTGGAAAAAAAAAGTGGAAAAAAAAAGTGGAAAAAAAAAGTGGAAAAAAAAAGTGGAAAAAAAAAGTGGAAAAAAAAGTGGAAAAAAAAGTGGAAAAAAAAAGTGGAAAAAAAAAGTGGAAAAAAAAAGTGGAAAAAAAAGTGGAAAAAAAAAGTGGAAAAAAAAAGTGGAAAAAAAAAGTGGAAAAAAAAGTGGAAAAAAAAAGTGGAAAAAAAAAGTGGAAAAAAAAAGTGGAAAAAAAAAGTGGAAAAAAAAAGTGGAAAAAAAAAGTGGAAAAAAAAGTGGAAAAAAAAAGTGGAAAAAAAAAGTGGAAAAAAAAAGTGGAAAAAAAAAGTGGAAAAAAAAAGTGGAAAAAAAAGTGGAAAAAAAAAGTGGAAAAAAAAAGTGGAAAAAAAAGTGGAAAAAAAAAGTGGAAAAAAAAAGTGGAAAAAAAAAGTGGAAAAAAAAAGTGGAAAAAAAAGTGGAAAAAAAAAGTGGAAAAAAAAAGTGGAAAAAAAAGCTAAAAATCCTAGGACCAAACCATCTCATCCACCGACTTCGGAAATGGTAAACAATGCGATCAAAGGTTTAAAGGAACGCGGAGGCTCATCTTTACAAGCAATTAAAAAATACATTGCTGCCAATTACAAAGTTGATGCAGAAAAAGTAGCGCCATTCATCAAAAAATATTTGAAAGCATCTGTAGTATCGGGATCTTTGGTACAAACTAAAGGTAAAGGAGCTTCGGGATCATTCAAGTTAGCTTCGGCAACTTCAACTGGTGGTACTTCGGCTAAAACGAATGCTATTGACAAAAAGAAAAAGAAAACAGCCGCTTCTACTACAGGCGTAACTAAATCCAAGAAAATTGTAACAGCAGCAAAACGAAATGCTATTATTGGAGGAGGAGTAGATAAATCGAAAAGTATTAAGAAATCTAATAAAGGCAAAAAAACGACAGGTACAGCAGCGGCGGCATCCTTAAAAACTTCGACGACAACAACAACAACACCGATTACTGATAAGAAAGGCGTTAAAGTTGCCAAAAAAACGGACAAAAAATCTTCGGCCAAAGGAGGAGTCGCCGCCGCCGCCGCCTCCAATACAGCCAGTGCCGCATCATCCGAAATTAAAACGAAGAATCCTACTAAAGCAAAAAAATCCAATAAAGGCAGTCCCACGAAAAAGCCGAAAGCACCAAAACCGAAAACTGCGAAAGCAGCTGCTAGCAGTTCCTCTCCTAAAGCAAGAAAAGCCGCCGTCGCCGCTCCTAAAAAGAAGAAATAAAAAGAATATTTTTTTTCTGACAGAAAGATAGTACAACAATCGAGAAGTATTATCGGACTGATGATGGGTACGACGACAATCGACAATAATAACAAATGGCCCTTATCAGGGCCACAATTTTTTCATTTATTTATGAAGAAAATGAAAAACAAATGTGTTTGTTTTGATGAAACAAGAATTTTTTTTTTTTTGAATTTCGTTTCAATAATTGATATGTTATATTATATAAAATATTTTCATCGATCGATGTAATTGTAGGTTGTTACCTTCTAGATTTGTCTCGACCTACCTAGGATATAGTAGATATAATGTGTTTTATAAACATTCAATTATTATATGTCGATATTGTCTAAAATTTGTTAGTTAAAAATAATAATTTTTCTCTATTTCGTGTGTGCGTGCGTGCGTGCGTGCGTGCGTGTGTGTGTGCGTGCGTGCGTGCGTGTGTCTTCTTTATCCAATCAACAATCACATCTTCCTTTTATATTTCAATGTTTTCAAACGAACACCTATGTTTATATTAAGATATTATACTACTATCATAAATGTTAAATTATTTGTGGTTCTGAAAAGAACCGTTTTTACTTACTATATATATATATATAAAACAAAAAATCTATTATCAAATAGATAAAATGTAATTCTATAAAAAAAAAAAAAAAATTTTTTTTGTATTTATGCTCGTTCTCCGCGAATTCTTCTAGCCAATTGGATATCCTTGGGCATAATGGTGACTCTTTTAGCATGAATGGCACACAGATTAGTATCTTCGAATAGACCTACCAAATAAGCCTCACTAGCTTCCTGGAGAGCCATAACCGCTGAACTTTGAAAACGTAAATCTGTTTTAAAATCTTGTGCTATTTCACGAACTAATCGTTGAAATGGCAATTTTCTAATAAGTAATTCGGTACTCTTTTGATAACGTCTTATCTCACGAAGAGCTACTGTACCTGGCCTATAACGATGAGGTTTTTTTACTCCTCCAGTAGCTGGTGCGCTTTTACGAGCGGCTTTCGTCGCTAATTGTTTACGAGGAGCTTTCCCTCCAGTCGATTTTCTAGCCGTTTGTTTAGTACGAGCCATCTTATTTTTTTTTTTTTTTGTAAGTATACAAGAAATTTCAATATACTAAACCGCTATAGCAGCTTGATACACACACAATGAATGAGATAAATTTATTTATGACCTTCTTTTATAGCTTTGCCCAACATTACGGAGTACTAATCTGGGATTGGTGCGTACTTTTTCTAATGGGCGGAGCCGATAGGTATTATAAAGAGATTAGGGAAAATTCTTAGGTCAGTATTTTGAAGTCTTTTCGAAGTTATCATCGGATTGTTTTAGTAGGTATATAGAAAAAACAAAACAAAAGAAAAATAATGACCGGTCGTGGAAAAGGTGGTAAAGGACTTGGAAAAGGGGGTGCAAAACGACACCGAAAAGTTTTACGTGATAATATCCAAGGAATTACCAAACCTGCTATTAGAAGATTAGCTAGACGTGGAGGAGTAAAACGTATATCGGGATTAATTTACGAAGAAACTCGTGGAGTTTTGAAAGTGTTTTTGGAAAATGTTATTAGAGATGCCGTAACATACACTGAACATGCTAAAAGAAAAACGGTAACGGCTATGGATGTTGTTTATGCTTTAAAACGTCAAGGTCGTACTTTATATGGTTTTGGTGGTTAATTTTCATTTTTCATATGTGAAGTAGAAGAATATGTCCTCTATTGCATTTCCATAGCATATGTATATATAAAAAAAAACGGTTCTTTTCAGAACCACAACATAATTTGTTTGAATATGAAAAATTAAAAAAAAAAAAAAAATTAAAAAAAAAAAAAAATAAATAAATAAATAAGTAAGTAAAAAAAGAACTTACACATTAGTTTGTTCTCTTATATATAAGAACAACCTCGCATTTATTGATACGCACATACATACTACATACATGTATACATAATAGATAAGAAAATAAGCGAGTAGAGGAACTTTTATTTATTTTTATCTCATTATTTACAATTTTTGTTTCTAGTACGAACGTTTCTATTAACGATGTTAAAAATAGTCACATAACCACAATTTCAGTTATTATTACAGATGATAAGTTTTCTTATATATCAGGGCATTTTTTTCTTCTTTTTTTTTTTATCTAACAGTACACGTTACACGAGAATCTCTTCTATCTCAACCAAAAAAAAAATAGAGAAATCAACGAATCAATAAATCTATATATATATATATATATATATATATATATATATATATATATATATATATATATATATATATAAAATGATATATCTATATTATAATCTCTTTCTATATATATATATAAAAAAAATAATTGTGGCCCTTAAAAGGGCCGGTTTATGCATATGTATGTATTTCGATAAAATAAAGAAAAATAATATAATGAATAAAGAATTAAGCTTTCTTTTCTGTCTTTTTCGGTAAAAGTACAGCTTGAATATTGGGAAGAACACCACCTTGTGCGATGGTTACTCCAGACAACAATTTATTCAATTCTTCATCGTTTCTGATAGCTAATTGTAAATGCCTTGGAATTATACGGGTCTTTTTGTTATCTCTAGCAGCATTTCCTGCTAATTCGAGTACTTCGGCTGCCAAATATTCCATAACAGCTGCCAAATATACTGGAGCTCCGGCACCGACTCGTTCTGCATAATTGCCTTTTCTCAACAAACGATGTATACGTCCTACAGGAAATTGTAATCCAGCTCGGTTTGAGCGAGACTTTGCCTTTCCCTTTACTTTACCACCTTTACCACGTCCAGACATATTTTTTTTATATTTTCTTTTTCCAAAAAAAAAAAAATAGAACTCAGTCAATTGATAACTATGAAGCAACCGATGCGACGAAACTAACTGTTAAACAAAAAATTTAAAACTCGACCTATCTATTTATATTAACATGCCCTACCAATGAAATTATAGCAAACGCGCAAACGTAGAAGGGCGGAGCCTATTACAATTACGTACGTTGATATAAAAGAGAGGAAAATTGTGCGTGCTGTAAATTAAAAATGTTAGTAGTATCAATTCAGACTCCGAGATTTCGACGAGTACACAGGTGTGACAGTGAAGTGAAGTGAAAGCGGACTCAGGTAGTCAGGTGAGACACTGATAAAACTTTCCTTTTTCTTTTCAGCAGGTAGCTGTGCCTTGACACAGCCTTATTTATAATGAATTAAAACACTTCTGCATGAAAGAATTGTGTTTATCAACACAAATTTAATTGTGCGGAATTTCTCCGTTTTAAAAAACAGCCGTACTTCTCAGTACGGCTTAACATTTCATTCTTAGATAATCCCAGGTACTCCAGAAAAATTGGAAAACCAAAACAGAAATTAACAGGCATGGAGCCTGAGAACTCCAAGAATAGGGAAAAACCCTACGACAGAGGATCGTCTGCCGAAAAACCGAGACAAAGCAAAGACACCAAAATTAAACGACTAGAAGAAGAGAAAATCATTGAGTGTTCAAAAATGATAACTGAATATCAATTATTGACAAAGACGTTGACACAACAAATTAAATCCCTCGAAGAGAGAATTAAAGACTATGAAGAGAGAGAGTCTAAAAAAAATCAGCTTATTGTGAACTTAAAGGATTATACTTACGAACTGAAAGTCGAGAACGAAACATTTGCAAAAAAAATAGAAGAGATGGAAAGGAACCAAACTACAGGAGGAGTAGATACGGAAACTCAGAAGAAATTAATCGAAGAACCACAAAATGAAGACTGCCCCATGGAAGGAGACTTCATGGAAGTGAAACAAAACAAAAAAAAAAGGAAAAAAGCAGATAAACAATCCTCAGATGAGGAAGAAGAAACATCAACGGACAAACAAGTCCAAGAAGAATTGAAAAAAATAAAACGTGATGAACAAAGAAAACAAGCAAAACCGGAGAGAAGACCACCTCCGATTATTCTAAAATCCCCACTGATGTGGACAGCACTACGCAAACAGCTAGTGCAAAGAAAAATCGATGCCCAGTGTAAAATGGGAATACACACGGGCAAAATAACGACGTCGAATAAAGATGATTTTAACAAGATGAAGATGCTCCTGAGCGAGCACAAGGAAATCGAGTGGTACACCTACCTACTCAATGAAGAAAAGGAGAGGAAGCTAGTCATAAAAGGACTGGCTGTCAACACCCCAGTGTCGGAGGTAGAGGAGGAATTGAAGGAAAATGGACTTAGACCGAAGAAAGTATGGCAGTTAACAAGCCGTACACAGAGAAATCAGGACAACACACGAAAACTACTACCTATATACATGGTAGTAATAGAACCTACAGAAGAACCAACTTATAAAAAGTTGAGATACCTCTGCCACACAAAAATAAGTGTGGTAGAACAAAAAAGGCACGACGGACCTGTACAATGTTACAGGTGCCAAGGATTCCATCACGGACAAAGCACGTGCAACATGGACGTGCGTTGTGTAAGATGCGCAGGAGAACACAGGGCCGCGGACTGCACCCTGAGCAAGACCGAGAAACCGAATTGCAGGAACTGCGGAGGAGAACACCCCGCAAACTACAAGGGGTGCCCGAAACACCCTAAAAAGACGGAAAACTACCAAGCCAAGAATACAGGACGCACTTACGCACAAGTTGCGAAGAAAACAACAAAGACAGAAGAAAAAACACCAGAGCTACTGAGTATGTTGCAAAATATGCAGATACTCATAGCAACACTTATCGCCCAACAAAAGTAAACCACAAGAGGACACCCCCCGACACGGTAATTCTGCATTTCACAAGGAAATGTAGAGTTATACATCGGGGACAGCTATAGAGAAGGCGAAGGACCACTCGGATTAAATCTTTTTCTACGGTAGGAGGTAGGAAGAGGTTTACCCGAGGCCGCGAAACACACACACACACGAAGACGTCCAGAACAAGAAGCCAAGAGTGTATAGCCAGCAGGCTAATCTCTTAATAAAAAGATAAGACATCCCGGAATCTCCCATAGACCTAAGGGGAGAGGAGGGATTCTACACGCGAAACTGCGACGTGAAAGAGGATGAGGACCTGTCGGAATTGACAGGGGGTGGTTGGAATGTTCTTCTTCGCACCCACTCGTGGATTTATCCGGGGGTGGATGCCTAGAGGGACGGGCTCGTCTCAAGGGAAATGTGTGTGTGTGTGTGTGTGCTGTAAATTCTAATTTTATCCACTTTTCGATAAATACGGTACGTTATCCAAGTGTTTCTATTATTTTTTTTTTTTTTAAAGAGAAATAATGCCACCAAAAGCTAGCGGAAAGGCAGCGAAAAAAGCCGGAAAGGCTCAAAAGAATATTTCGAAAGCCGACAAAAAGAAAAAAAGAAGGAGGAAGGAAAGTTATGCTATTTACATTTACAAAGTACTTAAGCAAGTTCATCCTGACACCGGTATATCGAGTAAAGCTATGAGTATAATGAATAGTTTTGTTAATGATATATTCGAACGTATCGCCGCCGAAGCATCCAGATTGGCTCATTATAATAAACGTTCAACAATTACAAGTAGAGAAATTCAAACTGCAGTGAGATTATTGCTTCCCGGAGAATTAGCAAAACACGCAGTCAGTGAAGGAACTAAAGCCGTTACCAAATATACCAGTTCTAAATAATAAATATAACACATCTACTATATTGACCGAAAATTTTTTATTTTATTTACTTAAATAATATCATCGACCAAAAAAAAAAAACGGTTCTTTTCAGAACCACAATACTATTTTTGTTATTTATATATGATAACAACGAACGAACGAACGACTTTAATTCAATTGAATTCTATTAAATATGAATAAAGATGATATTCCACTTAACTGAAAATTATATATATATATATATATATATATATATATATATATATATATATATATATATATATATATATATAAAAACTTTCTAACGTCGCTTTTGTTTTAAAAAGTCTCATATACTAATTCATTGTCGGCTAAAGGAAAAAAAAACTCGACCGTCGGTAAAATAAAGCATACAAAGCGGTTGGTGTCGGTTATCGTTGGTTAAAGTAGTTTTTGTGGCTTCTTTGAAGTTTTGTTAAAAGTAAAAACACTCTTTTTTGTTCTTTCCAAATTGGTTTGAAATTTTAAATAAAATATGTTCATTTCCTAAAATAATATATTATACAATGTAAAAAAAATTGTCGGATAAAATATTAAATAATATTGTAATAGACAGACATATTTTGCGAATAGAGCAAAGTTCGTTTAAAGAAAATTTAATCAGTCAATCAATCTATTGTAATAATTATAATTTGCTACTACCATCATTCAATATCTAAAATGAAATATACGCGGATTCCAATATTGAAATTTGATATTTTTTTCTTATATTTAGTATGTCGGAAGATTTTTATTGAAAAATACTCATAATAATATATATTAGTTACGAACATATAGTAGAAACGTGTAGCGCAAGTCAGGGTAGACATGTCACCATTCAAATGATAATTGCGGTATTATTTCAATTGGTTTTCATATTTTTAAATATTGGTCATTATTGTGAATAGACACGTTTCTATTTACGTTCATTGTATTTTAAGAAGGACTTTTATTTAATTTCGAAATTATATCTAAAGTGCTAAGCATCGTCGGAAATAAATTTTTAACCATTTTTAAGTGGTACTTTTTTTTAATAACAAACGTTATTAGCCGTTATTAAATTATAGTAAAACCTCGGCGAAAGTTCGAAGTATACCTTAGTTAGTTCTTCGTCAATTTTTTTCATTACATTCGATTCGAAAATCTCGAGGAAACCAAGGTTTTTGAGGTTGGTTTGGTTTATGAGGTTCGTTTTTTAACTTAGTTCTATTCGTTCGTTCAGTCTTCCGTCCGCTTCATTTGAATGACTACTCTTGTAACTCATTACACGCGGAAAATTAAAAGTCTTTTATACTACTAAGTGTATATATAGAGGTGAAATTTTATATAACGAAATATAAAACTACATCCAATATTTTTTTTTCTTTTTTTCTTTATATCAGTTTAGTGTAGTTTATCGACGATATAATAACACACAAGGTTGTTAGTAGTTATGGCGGATATAGAAAATCAAACTTCGGTTGTAACCGCAACGTCTGCGTCTAATTCACCGCAGGTTTCGTCGTCTCCAATAAATAAAAAGGAAAAAAAAGCTAAAAATCCTAGGACCAAACCATCTCATCCACCGACTTCGGAAATGGTAAACAATGCGATCAAAGGTTTAAAGGAACGCGGAGGCTCATCTTTACAAGCAATTAAAAAATACATTGCTGCCAATTACAAAGTTGATGCAGAAAAAGTAGCGCCATTCATCAAAAAATATTTGAAAGCATCTGTAGTATCGGGATCTTTGGTACAAACTAAAGGTAAAGGAGCTTCGGGATCATTCAAGTTAGCTTCGGCAATTTTTATTATTACAGATGATAAGTAGTATAGTTTATTGACGATACAATAACAATCAATTACCAATAACAAACCTACCAATTAGCTATAAAAACCCAAAAATTAGCTATAAAAACCCAAAAATTAGCTATAAAAACCCAAAAATTAGCTATAAAAACCCAAAAATTAGCTATAAAAACCCAAAAATTAGCTATAAAAACCCAAAAATTAGCTATAAAAACCCAAAAATTAGCTATAAAAACCCAAAAATTAGCTATAAAAACCCAAAAATTAGCTATAAAAACCCAAAAATTAGCTATAAAAACCCAAAAATTAGCTATAAAAACCCAAAAATTAGCTATAAAAACCCAAAAATTAGCTATAAAAACCCAAAAATTAGCTATAAAAACCCAAAAATTAGCTATAAAAACCCAAAAATTAGCTATAAAAACCCAAAAATTAGCTATAAAAACCCAAAAATTAGCTATAAAAACCCAAAAATTAGCTATAAAAACCCAAAAATTAGCTATAAAAACCCAAAAATTAGCTATAAAAACCCAAAAATTAGCTATAAAAACCCAAAAATTAGCTATAAAAACCCAAAAATTAGCTATAAAAACCCAAAAATTAGCTATAAAAACCCAAAAAAGTGGAAAAAAAAGTGGAAAAAAAAGTGGAAAAAAAAGTGGAAAAAAAAGTGGAAAAAAAAGTGGAAAAAAAAGTGGAAAAAAAAGTGGAAAAAAAAGTGGAAAAAAAAAGTGGAAAAAAAAGTGGAAAAAAAAGTGGAAAAAAAAGTGGAAAAAAAAAGTGGAAAAAAAAGTGGAAAAAAAAGTGGAAAAAAAAGTGGAAAAAAAAGTGGAAAAAAAAGCTAAAAATCCTAGGACCAAACCATCTCATCCACCGACTTCGGAAATGGTAAACAATGCGATCAAAGGTTTAAAGGAACGCGGAGGCTCATCTTTACAAGCAATTAAAAAATACATTGCTGCCAATTACAAAGTTGATGCAGAAAAAGTAGCGCCATTCATCAAAAAATATTTGAAAGCATCTGTAGTATCGGGATCTTTGGTACAAACTAAAGGTAAAGGAGCTTCGGGATCATTCAAGTTAGCTTCGGCAATTTTTATTATTACAGATGATAAGTAGTATAGTTTATTGACGATACAATAACAATCAATTACCAATAACAAACCTACCAATTAGCTATAAAAACCCAAAAATTAGCTATAAAAACCCAAAAATTAGCTATAAAAACCCAAAAATTAGCTATAAAAACCCAAAAATTAGCTATAAAAACCCAAAAATTAGCTATAAAAACC
The DNA here is from genome assembly GCF_026250575.1 of Diorhabda carinulata. Taxonomy (NCBI): domain Eukaryota; kingdom Metazoa; phylum Arthropoda; class Insecta; order Coleoptera; family Chrysomelidae; genus Diorhabda; species Diorhabda carinulata. The sequence goes on from NW_026613968.1 coordinate 52,253, forward strand.
CAAAAATTAGCTATAAAAACCCAAAAATTAGCTATAAAAACCCAAAAATTAGCTATAAAAACCCAAAAATTAGCTATAAAAACCCAAAAATTAGCTATAAAAACCCAAAAATTAGCTATAAAAACCCAAAAATTAGCTATAAAAACCCAAAAAAGTGGAAAAAAAAGTGGAAAAAAAAGTGGAAAAAAAAGTGGAAAAAAAAGTGGAAAAAAAAGTGGAAAAAAAAGTGGAAAAAAAAGTGGAAAAAAAAGTGGAAAAAAAAGTGGAAAAAAAAGTGGAAAAAAAAGTGGAAAAAAAAGTGGAAAAAAAAGTGGAAAAAAAAGTGGAAAAAAAAGTGGAAAAAAAAGTGGAAAAAAAAGTGGAAAAAAAAGTGGAAAAAAAAGTGGAAAAAAAAGTGGAAAAAAAAGTGGAAAAAAAAGTGGAAAAAAAAGTGGAAAAAAAAGTGGAAAAAAAAAGTGGAAAAAAAAGTGGAAAAAAAAGTGGGAAAAAAAAGTGGAAAAAAAAAGTGGAAAAAAAAAGTGGAAAAAAAAAGTGGAAAAAAAAGTGGAAAAAAAAAGTGGAAAAAAAAGTGGAAAAAAAAGTGGAAAAAAAAAGTGGAAAAAAAAAGTGGAAAAAAAAAGTGGAAAAAAAAGTGGAAAAAAAAGTGGAAAAAAAAGTGGAAAAAAAAGTGGAAAAAAAAGTGGAAAAAAAAGTGGAAAAAAAAGTGGAAAAAAAAAGTGGAAAAAAAAAGTGGAAAAAAAAAGTGGAAAAAAAAAGTGGAAAAAAAAAGTGGAAAAAAAAAGTGGAAAAAAAAGTGGAAAAAAAAGTGGAAAAAAAAAGTGGAAAAAAAAAGTGGAAAAAAAAAGTGGAAAAAAAAGTGGAAAAAAAAAGTGGAAAAAAAAAGTGGAAAAAAAAAGTGGAAAAAAAAGTGGAAAAAAAAAGTGGAAAAAAAAAGTGGAAAAAAAAAGTGGAAAAAAAAAGTGGAAAAAAAAAGTGGAAAAAAAAAGTGGAAAAAAAAGTGGAAAAAAAAAGTGGAAAAAAAAAGTGGAAAAAAAAAGTGGAAAAAAAAAGTGGAAAAAAAAAGTGGAAAAAAAAGTGGAAAAAAAAAGTGGAAAAAAAAAGTGGAAAAAAAAGTGGAAAAAAAAAGTGGAAAAAAAAAGTGGAAAAAAAAAGTGGAAAAAAAAAGTGGAAAAAAAAAGTGGAAAAAAAAGTGGAAAAAAAAGTGGAAAAAAAAGCTAAAAATCCTAGGACCAAACCATCTCATCCACCGACTTCGGAAATGGTAAACAATGCGATCAAAGGTTTAAAGGAACGCGGAGGCTCATCTTTACAAGCAATTAAAAAATACATTGCTGCCAATTACAAAGTTGATGCAGAAAAAGTAGCGCCATTCATCAAAAAATATTTGAAAGCATCTGTAGTATCGGGATCTTTGGTACAAACTAAAGGTAAAGGAGCTTCGGGATCATTCAAGTTAGCTTCGGCAATTTTTATTATTACAGATGATAAGTAGTATAGTTTATTGACGATACAATAACAATCAATTACCAATAACAAACCTACCAATTAGCTATAAAAACCCAAAAATTAGCTATAAAAACCCAAAAATTAGCTATAAAAACCCAAAAATTAGCTATAAAAACCCAAAAATTAGCTATAAAAACCCAAAAATTAGCTATAAAAACCCAAAAATTAGCTATAAAAACCCAAAAATTAGCTATAAAAACCCAAAAATTAGCTATAAAAACCCAAAAATTAGCTATAAAAACCCAAAAATTAGCTATAAAAACCCAAAAAAGTGGAAAAAAAAGTGGAAAAAAAAGTGGAAAAAAAAGTGGAAAAAAAAGTGGAAAAAAAAGTGGAAAAAAAAGTGGAAAAAAAAGTGGAAAAAAAAGTGGAAAAAAAAGTGGAAAAAAAAGTGGAAAAAAAAGTGGAAAAAAAAGTGGAAAAAAAAGTGGAAAAAAAAGTGGAAAAAAAAAGTGGAAAAAAAAGTGGAAAAAAAAGTGGAAAAAAAAGTGGGAAAAAAAAGTGGAAAAAAAAAGTGGAAAAAAAAAGTGGAAAAAAAAAGTGGAAAAAAAAGTGGAAAAAAAAAGTGGAAAAAAAAAGTGGAAAAAAAAAGTGGAAAAAAAAAGTGGAAAAAAAAGTGGAAAAAAAAAGTGGAAAAAAAAAGTGGAAAAAAAAGCTAAAAATCCTAGGACCAAACCATCTCATCCACCGACTTCGGAAATGGTAAACAATGCGATCAAAGGTTTAAAGGAACGCGGAGGCTCATCTTTACAAGCAATTAAAAAATACATTGCTGCCAATTACAAAGTTGATGCAGAAAAAGTAGCGCCATTCATCAAAAAATATTTGAAAGCATCTGTAGTATCGGGATCTTTGGTACAAACTAAAGGTAAAGGAGCTTCGGGATCATTCAAGTTAGCTTCGGCAACTTCAACTGGTGGTACTTCGGCTAAAACGAATGCTATTGACAAAAAGAAAAAGAAAACAGCCGCTTCTACTACAGGCGTAACTAAATCCAAGAAAATTGTAACAGCAGCAAAACGAAATGCTATTATTGGAGGAGGAGTAGATAAATCGAAAAGTATTAAGAAATCTAATAAAGGCAAAAAAACGACAGGTACAGCAGCGGCGGCATCCTTAAAAACTTCGACGACAACAACAACAACACCGATTACTGATAAGAAAGGCGTTAAAGTTGCCAAAAAAACGGACAAAAAATCTTCGGCCAAAGGAGGAGTCGCCGCCGCCGCCGCCTCCAATACAGCCAGTGCCGCATCATCCGAAATTAAAACGAAGAATCCTACTAAAGCAAAAAAATCCAATAAAGGCAGTCCCACGAAAAAGCCGAAAGCACCAAAACCGAAAACTGCGAAAGCAGCTGCTAGCAGTTCCTCTCCTAAAGCAAGAAAAGCCGCCGTCGCCGCTCCTAAAAAGAAGAAATAAAAAGAATATTTTTTTTCTGACAGAAAGATAGTACAACAATCGAGAAGTATTATCGGACTGATGATGGGTACGACGACAATCGACAATAATAACAAATGGCCCTTATCAGGGCCACAATTTTTTCATTTATTTATGAAGAAAATGAAAAACAAATGTGTTTGTTTTGATGAAACAAGAATTTTTTTTTTTTTGAATTTCGTTTCAATAATTGATATGTTATATTATATAAAATATTTTCATCGATCGATGTAATTGTAGGTTGTTACCTTCTAGATTTGTCTCGACCTACCTAGGATATAGTAGATATAATGTGTTTTATAAACATTCAATTATTATATGTCGATATTGTCTAAAATTTGTTAGTTAAAAATAATAATTTTTCTCTATTTCGTGTGTGCGTGCGTGCGTGCGTGCGTGCGTGTGTGTGTGCGTGCGTGCGTGCGTGCGTGTGTCTTCTTTATCCAATCAACAATCACATCTTCCTTTTATATTTCAATGTTTTCAAACGAACACCTATGTTTATATTAAGATATTATACTACTATCATAAATGTTAAATTATTTGTGGTTCTGAAAAGAACCGTTTTTACTTACTATATATATATATATAAAACAAAAAATCTATTATCAAATAGATAAAATGTAATTCTATAAAAAAAAAAAAAAAATTTTTTTTGTATTTATGCTCGTTCTCCGCGAATTCTTCTAGCCAATTGGATATCCTTGGGCATAATGGTGACTCTTTTAGCATGAATGGCACACAGATTAGTATCTTCGAATAGACCTAACCAAATAAGCCTCACTAGCTTCCTGGAGAGCCATAACCGCTGAACTTTGAAAACGTAAATCTGTTTTAAAATCTTGTGCTATTTCACGAACTAATCGTTGAAATGGCAATTTTCTAATAAGTAATTCGGTACTCTTTTGATAACGTCTTATCTCACGAAGAGCTACTGTACCTGGCCTATAACGATGAGGTTTTTTTACTCCTCCAGTAGCTGGTGCGCTTTTACGAGCGGCTTTCGTCGCTAATTGTTTACGAGGAGCTTTCCCTCCAGTCGATTTTCTAGCCGTTTGTTTAGTACGAGCCATCTTATTTTTTTTTTTTTTTGTAAGTATACAAGAAATTTCAATATACTAAACCGCTATAGCAGCTTGATACACACACAATGAATGAGATAAATTTATTTATGACCTTCTTTTATAGCTTTGCCCAACATTACGGAGTACTAATCTGGGATTGGTGCGTACTTTTTCTAATGGGCGGAGCCGATAGGTATTATAAAGAGATTAGGGAAAATTCTTAGGTCAGTATTTTGAAGTCTTTTCGAAGTTATCATCGGATTGTTTTAGTAGGTATATAGAAAAAACAAAACAAAAGAAAAATAATGACCGGTCGTGGAAAAGGTGGTAAAGGACTTGGAAAAGGGGGTGCAAAACGACACCGAAAAGTTTTACGTGATAATATCCAAGGAATTACCAAACCTGCTATTAGAAGATTAGCTAGACGTGGAGGAGTAAAACGTATATCGGGATTAATTTACGAAGAAACTCGTGGAGTTTTGAAAGTGTTTTTGGAAAATGTTATTAGAGATGCCGTAACATACACTGAACATGCTAAAAGAAAAACGGTAACGGCTATGGATGTTGTTTATGCTTTAAAACGTCAAGGTCGTACTTTATATGGTTTTGGTGGTTAATTTTCATTTTTCATATGTGAAGTAGAAGAATATGTCCTCTATTGCATTTCCATAGCATATGTATATATAAAAAAAAACGGTTCTTTTCAGAACCACAACATAATTTGTTTGAATATGAAAAATTAAAAAAAAAAAAAAAATTAAAAAAAAAAAAAAATAAATAAATAAATAAGTAAGTAAAAAAAGAACTTACACATTAGTTTGTTCTCTTATATATAAGAACAACCTCGCATTTATTGATACGCACATACATACTACATACATGTATACATAATAGATAAGAAAATAAGCGAGTAGAGGAACTTTTATTTATTTTTATCTCATTATTTACAATTTTTGTTTCTAGTACGAACGTTTCTATTAACGATGTTAAAAATAGTCACATAACCACAATTTCAGTTATTATTACAGATGATAAGTTTTCTTATATATCAGGGCATTTTTTTCTTCTTTTTTTTTTTATCTAACAGTACACGTTACACGAGAATCTCTTCTATCTCAACCAAAAAAAAAATAGAGAAATCAACGAATCAATAAATCTATATATATATATATATATATATATATATATATATATATATATATATATATATATATAAAATGATATATCTATATTATAATCTCTTTCTATATATATATATAAAAAAAATAATTGTGGCCCTTAAAAGGGCCGGTTTATGCATATGTATGTATTTCGATAAAATAAAGAAAAATAATATAATGAATAAAGAATTAAGCTTTCTTTTCTGTCTTTTTCGGTAAAAGTACAGCTTGAATATTGGGAAGAACACCACCTTGTGCGATGGTTACTCCAGACAACAATTTATTCAATTCTTCATCGTTTCTGATAGCTAATTGTAAATGCCTTGGAATTATACGGGTCTTTTTGTTATCTCTAGCAGCATTTCCTGCTAATTCGAGTACTTCGGCTGCCAAATATTCCATAACAGCTGCCAAATATACTGGAGCTCCGGCACCGACTCGTTCTGCATAATTGCCTTTTCTCAACAAACGATGTATACGTCCTACAGGAAATTGTAATCCAGCTCGGTTTGAGCGAGACTTTGCCTTTCCCTTTACTTTACCACCTTTACCACGTCCAGACATATTTTTTTTATATTTTCTTTTTCCAAAAAAAAAAAAATAGAACTCAGTCAATTGATAACTATGAAGCAACCGATGCGACGAAACTAACTGTTAAACAAAAAATTTAAAACTCGACCTATCTATTTATATTAACATGCCCTACCAATGAAATTATAGCAAACGCGCAAACGTAGAAGGGCGGAGCCTATTACAATTACGTACGTTGATATAAAAGAGAGGAAAATTGTGCGTGCTGTAAATTCTAATTTTATCCACTTTTCGATAAATACGGTACGTTATCCAAGTGTTTCTATTATTTTTTTTTTTTTTAAAGAGAAATAATGCCACCAAAAGCTAGCGGAAAGGCAGCGAAAAAAGCCGGAAAGGCTCAAAAGAATATTTCGAAAGCCGACAAAAAGAAAAAAAGAAGGAGGAAGGAAAGTTATGCTATTTACATTTACAAAGTACTTAAGCAAGTTCATCCTGACACCGGTATATCGAGTAAAGCTATGAGTATAATGAATAGTTTTGTTAATGATATATTCGAACGTATCGCCGCCGAAGCATCCAGATTGGCTCATTATAATAAACGTTCAACAATTACAAGTAGAGAAATTCAAACTGCAGTGAGATTATTGCTTCCCGGAGAATTAGCAAAACACGCAGTCAGTGAAGGAACTAAAGCCGTTACCAAATATACCAGTTCTAAATAATAAATATAACACATCTACTATATTGACCGAAAATTTTTTATTTTATTTACTTAAATAATATCATCGACCAAAAAAAAAAAACGGTTCTTTTCAGAACCACAATACTATTTTTGTTATTTATATATGATAACAACGAACGAACGAACGACTTTAATTCAATTGAATTCTATTAAATATGAATAAAGATGATATTCCACTTAACTGAAAATTATATATATATATATATATATATATATATATATATATATATATATATATAAAAACTTTCTAACGTCGCTTTTGTTTTAAAAAGTCTCATATACTAATTCATTGTCGGCTAAAGGAAAAAAAAACTCGACCGTCGGTAAAATAAAGCATACAAAGCGGTTGGTGTCGGTTATCGTTGGTTAAAGTAGTTTTTGTGGCTTCTTTGAAGTTTTGTTAAAAGTAAAAACACTCTTTTTTGTTCTTTCCAAATTGGTTTGAAATTTTAAATAAAATATGTTCATTTCCTAAAATAATATATTATACAATGTAAAAAAAATTGTCGGATAAAATATTAAATAATATTGTAATAGACAGACATATTTTGCGAATAGAGCAAAGTTCGTTTAAAGAAAATTTAATCAGTCAATCAATCTATTGTAATAATTATAATTTGCTACTACCATCATTCAATATCTAAAATGAAATATACGCGGATTCCAATATTGAAATTTGATATTTTTTTCTTATATTTAGTATGTCGGAAGATTTTTATTGAAAAATACTCATAATAATATATATTAGTTACGAACATATAGTAGAAACGTGTAGCGCAAGTCAGGGTAGACATGTCACCATTCAAATGATAATTGCGGTATTATTTCAATTGGTTTTCATATTTTTAAATATTGGTCATTATTGTGAATAGACACGTTTCTATTTACGTTCATTGTATTTTAAGAAGGACTTTTATTTAATTTCGAAATTATATCTAAAGTGCTAAGCATCGTCGGAAATAAATTTTTAACCATTTTTAAGTGGTACTTTTTTTTAATAACAAACGTTATTAGCCGTTATTAAATTATAGTAAAACCTCGGCGAAAGTTCGAAGTATACCTTAGTTAGTTCTTCGTCAATTTTTTTCATTACATTCGATTCGAAAATCTCGAGGAAACCAAGGTTTTTGAGGTTGGTTTGGTTTATGAGGTTCGTTTTTTAACTTAGTTCTATTCGTTCGTTCAGTCTTCCGTCCGCTTCATTTGAATGACTACTCTTGTAACTCATTACACGCGGAAAATTAAAAGTCTTTTATACTACTAAGTGTATATATAGAGGTGAAATTTTATATAACGAAATATAAAACTACATCCAATATTTTTTTTTCTTTTTTTCTTTATATCAGTTTAGTGTAGTTTATCGACGATATAATAACACACAAGGTTGTTAGTAGTTATGGCGGATATAGAAAATCAAACTTCGGTTGTAACCGCAACGTCTGCGTCTAATTCACCGCAGGTTTCGTCGTCTCCAATAAATAAAAAGGAAAAAAAAGCTAAAAATCCTAGGACCAAACCATCTCATCCACCGACTTCGGAAATGGTAAACAATGCGATCAAAGGTTTAAAGGAACGCGGAGGCTCATCTTTACAAGCAATTAAAAAATACATTGCTGCCAATTACAAAGTTGATGCAGAAAAAGTAGCGCCATTCATCAAAAAATATTTGAAAGCATCTGTAGTATCGGGATCTTTGGTACAAACTAAAGGTAAAGGAGCTTCGGGATCATTCAAGTTAGCTTCGGCAATTTTTATTATTACAGATGATAAGTAGTATAGTTTATTGACGATACAATAACAATCAATTACCAATAACAAACCTACCAATTAGCTATAAAAACCCAAAAATTAGCTATAAAAACCCAAAAATTAGCTATAAAAACCCAAAAATTAGCTATAAAAACCCAAAAATTAGCTATAAAAACCCAAAAATTAGCTATAAAAACCCAAAAATTAGCTATAAAAACCCAAAAATTAGCTATAAAAACCCAAAAATTAGCTATAAAAACCCAAAAATTAGCTATAAAAACCCAAAAATTAGCTATAAAAACCCAAAAATTAGCTATAAAAACCCAAAAATTAGCTATAAAAACCCAAAAATTAGCTATAAAAACCCAAAAATTAGCTATAAAAACCCAAAAATTAGCTATAAAAACCCAAAAATTAGCTATAAAAACCCAAAAATTAGCTATAAAAACCCAAAAATTAGCTATAAAAACCCAAAAATTAGCTATAAAAACCCAAAAATTAGCTATAAAAACCCAAAAATTAGCTATAAAAACCCAAAAATTAGCTATAAAAACCCAAAAATTAGCTATAAAAACCCAAAAATTAGCTATAAAAACCCAAAAATTAGCTATAAAAACCCAAAAATTAGCTATAAAAACCCAAAAATTAGCTATAAAAACCCAAAAATTAGCTATAAAAACCCAAAAATTAGCTATAAAAACCCAAAAATTAGCTATAAAAACCCAAAAATTAGCTATAAAAACCCAAAAAAGTGGAAAAAAAAGTGGAAAAAAAAGTGGAAAAAAAAGCTAAAAATCCTAGGACCAAACCATCTCATCCACCGACTTCGGAAATGGTAAACAATGCGATCAAAGGTTTAAAGGAACGCGGAGGCTCATCTTTACAAGCAATTAAAAAATACATTGCTGCCAATTACAAAGTTGATGCAGAAAAAGTAGCGCCATTCATCAAAAAATATTTGAAAGCATCTGTAGTATCGGGATCTTTGGTACAAACTAAAGGTAAAGGAGCTTCGGGATCATTCAAGTTAGCTTCGGCAATTTTTATTATTACAGATGATAAGTAGTATAGTTTATTGACGATACAATAACAATCAATTACCAATAACAAACCTACCAATTAGCTATAAAAACCCAAAAATTAGCTATAAAAACCCAAAAATTAGCTATAAAAACCCAAAAATTAGCTATAAAAACCCAAAAATTAGCTATAAAAACCCAAAAATTAGCTATAAAAACCCAAAAATTAGCTATAAAAACCCAAAAATTAGCTATAAAAACCCAAAAATTAGCTATAAAAACCCAAAAATTAGCTATAAAAACCCAAAAATTAGCTATAAAAACCCAAAAATTAGCTATAAAAACCCAAAAAAGTGGAAAAAAAAGTGGAAAAAAAAGTGGAAAAAAAAGTGGAAAAAAAAGTGGAAAAAAAAGTGGAAAAAAAAGTGGAAAAAAAAGTGGAAAAAAAAGTGGAAAAAAAAGTGGAAAAAAAAGTGGAAAAAAAAGTGGAAAAAAAAGTGGAAAAAAAAGTGGAAAAAAAAGTGGAAAAAAAAGTGGAAAAAAAAAGTGGAAAAAAAAGTGGAAAAAAAAGTGGAAAAAAAAGTGGGAAAAAAAAGTGGAAAAAAAAAGTGGAAAAAAAAAGTGGAAAAAAAAAGTGGAAAAAAAAGTGGAAAAAAAAAGTGGAAAAAAAAAGTGGAAAAAAAAAGTGGAAAAAAAAAGTGGAAAAAAAAGTGGAAAAAAAAAGTGGAAAAAAAAAGTGGAAAAAAAAGCTAAAAATCCTAGGACCAAACCATCTCATCCACCGACTTCGGAAATGGTAAACAATGCGATCAAAGGTTTAAAGGAACGCGGAGGCTCATCTTTACAAGCAATTAAAAAATACATTGCTGCCAATTACAAAGTTGATGCAGAAAAAGTAGCGCCATTCATCAAAAAATATTTGAAAGCATCTGTAGTATCGGGATCTTTGGTACAAACTAAAGGTAAAGGAGCTTCGGGATCATTCAAGTTAGCTTCGGCAACTTCAACTGGTGGTACTTCGGCTAAAACGAATGCTATTGACAAAAAGAAAAAGAAAACAGCCGCTTCTACTACAGGCGTAACTAAATCCAAGAAAATTGTAACAGCAGCAAAACGAAATGCTATTATTGGAGGAGGAGTAGATAAATCGAAAAGTATTAAGAAATCTAATAAAGGCAAAAAAACGACAGGTACAGCAGCGGCGGCATCCTTAAAAACTTCGACGACAACAACAACAACACCGATTACTGATAAGAAAGGCGTTAAAGTTGCCAAAAAAACGGACAAAAAATCTTCGGCCAAAGGAGGAGTCGCCGCCGCCGCCGCCTCCAATACAGCCAGTGCCGCATCATCCGAAATTAAAACGAAGAATCCTACTAAAGCAAAAAAATCCAATAAAGGCAGTCCCACGAAAAAGCCGAAAGCACCAAAACCGAAAACTGCGAAAGCAGCTGCTAGCAGTTCCTCTCCTAAAGCAAGAAAAGCCGCCGTCGCCGCTCCTAAAAAGAAGAAATAAAAAGAATATTTTTTTTCTGACAGAAAGATAGTACAACAATCGAGAAGTATTATCGGACTGATGATGGGTACGACGACAATCGACAATAATAACAAATGGCCCTTATCAGGGCCACAATTTTTTCATTTATTTATGAAGAAAATGAAAAACAAATGTGTTTGTTTTGATGAAACAAGAATTTTTTTTTTTTTGAATTTCGTTTCAATAATTGATATGTTATATTATATAAAATATTTTCATCGATCGATGTAATTGTAGGTTGTTACCTTCTAGATTTGTCTCGACCTACCTAGGATATAGTAGATATAATGTGTTTTATAAACATTCAATTATTATATGTCGATATTGTCTAAAATTTGTTAGTTAAAAATAATAATTTTTCTCTATTTCGTGTGTGCGTGCGTGCGTGCGTGCGTGCGTGTGTGTGTGCGTGCGTGCGTGCGTGCGTGTGTCTTCTTTATCCAATCAACAATCACATCTTCCTTTTATATTTCAATGTTTTCAAACGAACACCTATGTTTATATTAAGATATTATACTACTATCATAAATGTTAAATTATTTGTGGTTCTGAAAAGAACCGTTTTTACTTACTATATATATATATATAAAACAAAAAATCTATTATCAAATAGATAAAATGTAATTCTATAAAAAAAAAAAAAAAATTTTTTTTGTATTTATGCTCGTTCTCCGCGAATTCTTCTAGCCAATTGGATATCCTTGGGCATAATGGTGACTCTTTTAGCATGAATGGCACACAGATTAGTATCTTCGAATAGACCTACCAAATAAGCCTCACTAGCTTCCTGGAGAGCCATAACCGCTGAACTTTGAAAACGTAAATCTGTTTTAAAATCTTGTGCTATTTCACGAACTAATCGTTGAAATGGCAATTTTCTAATAAGTAATTCGGTACTCTTTTGATAACGTCTTATCTCACGAAGAGCTACTGTACCTGGCCTATAACGATGAGGTTTTTTTACTCCTCCAGTAGCTGGTGCGCTTTTACGAGCGGCTTTCGTCGCTAATTGTTTACGAGGAGCTTTCCCTCCAGTCGATTTTCTAGCCGTTTGTTTAGTACGAGCCATCTTATTTTTTTTTTTTTTTGTAAGTATACAAGAAATTTCAATATACTAAACCGCTATAGCAGCTTGATACACACACAATGAATGAGATAAATTTATTTATGACCTTCTTTTATAGCTTTGCCCAACATTACGGAGTACTAATCTGGGATTGGTGCGTACTTTTTCTAATGGGCGGAGCCGATAGGTATTATAAAGAGATTAGGGAAAATTCTTAGGTCAGTATTTTGAAGTCTTTTCGAAGTTATCATCGGATTGTTTTAGTAGGTATATAGAAAAAACAAAACAAAAGAAAAATAATGACCGGTCGTGGAAAAGGTGGTAAAGGACTTGGAAAAGGGGGTGCAAAACGACACCGAAAAGTTTTACGTGATAATATCCAAGGAATTACCAAACCTGCTATTAGAAGATTAGCTAGACGTGGAGGAGTAAAACGTATATCGGGATTAATTTACGAAGAAACTCGTGGAGTTTTGAAAGTGTTTTTGGAAAATGTTATTAGAGATGCCGTAACATACACTGAACATGCTAAAAGAAAAACGGTAACGGCTATGGATGTTGTTTATGCTTTAAAACGTCAAGGTCGTACTTTATATGGTTTTGGTGGTTAATTTTCATTTTTCATATGTGAAGTAGAAGAATATGTCCTCTATTGCATTTCCATAGCATATGTATATATAAAAAAAAACGGTTCTTTTCAGAACCACAACATAATTTGTTTGAATATGAAAAATTAAAAAAAAAAAAAAAATTAAAAAAAAAAAAAAATAAATAAATAAATAAGTAAGTAAAAAAAGAACTTACACATTAGTTTGTTCTCTTATATATAAGAACAACCTCGCATTTATTGATACGCACATACATACTACATACATGTATACATAATAGATAAGAAAATAAGCGAGTAGAGGAACTTTTATTTATTTTTATCTCATTATTTACAATTTTTGTTTCTAGTACGAACGTTTCTATTAACGATGTTAAAAATAGTCACATAACCACAATTTCAGTTATTATTACAGATGATAAGTTTTCTTATATATCAGGGCATTTTTTTCTTCTTTTTTTTTTTATCTAACAGTACACGTTACACGAGAATCTCTTCTATCTCAACCAAAAAAAAAATAGAGAAATCAACGAATCAATAAATCTATATATATATATATATATATATATATATATATAAATGATATATCTATATTATAATCTCTTTCTATATATATATATAAAAAAAATAATTGTGGCCCTTAAAAGGGCCGGTTTATGCATATGTATGTATTTCGATAAAATAAAGAAAAATAATATAATGAATAAAGAATTAAGCTTTCTTTTCTGTCTTTTTCGGTAAAAGTACAGCTTGAATATTGGGAAGAACACCACCTTGTGCGATGGTTACTCCAGACAACAATTTATTCAATTCTTCATCGTTTCTGATAGCTAATTGTAAATGCCTTGGAATTATACGGGTCTTTTTGTTATCTCTAGCAGCATTTCCTGCTAATTCGAGTACTTCGGCTGCCAAATATTCCATAACAGCTGCCAAATATACTGGAGCTCCGGCACCGACTCGTTCTGCATAATTGCCTTTTCTCAACAAACGATGTATACGTCCTACAGGAAATTGTAATCCAGCTCGGTTTGAGCGAGACTTTGCCTTTCCCTTTACTTTACCACCTTTACCACGTCCAGACATATTTTTTTTATATTTTCTTTTTCCAAAAAAAAAAAAATAGAACTCAGTCAATTGATAACTATGAAGCAACCGATGCGACGAAACTAACTGTTAAACAAAAAATTTAAAACTCGACCTATCTATTTATATTAACATGCCCTACCAATGAAATTATAGCAAACGCGCAAACGTAGAAGGGCGGAGCCTATTACAATTACGTACGTTGATATAAAAGAGAGGAAAATTGTGCGTGCTGTAAATTCTAATTTTATCCACTTTTCGATAAATACGGTACGTTATCCAAGTGTTTCTATTATTTTTTTTTTTTTTAAAGAGAAATAATGCCACCAAAAGCTAGCGGAAAGGCAGCGAAAAAAGCCGGAAAGGCTCAAAAGAATATTTCGAAAGCCGACAAAAAGAAAAAAAGAAGGAGGAAGGAAAGTTATGCTATTTACATTTACAAAGTACTTAAGCAAGTTCATCCTGACACCGGTATATCGAGTAAAGCTATGAGTATAATGAATAGTTTTGTTAATGATATATTCGAACGTATCGCCGCCGAAGCATCCAGATTGGCTCATTATAATAAACGTTCAACAATTACAAGTAGAGAAATTCAAACTGCAGTGAGATTATTGCTTCCCGGAGAATTAGCAAAACACGCAGTCAGTGAAGGAACTAAAGCCGTTACCAAATATACCAGTTCTAAATAATAAATATAACACATCTACTATATTGACCGAAAATTTTTTATTTTATTTACTTAAATAATATCATCGACCAAAAAAAAAAAACGGTTCTTTTCAGAACCACAATACTATTTTTGTTATTTATATATGATAACAACGAACGAACGAACGACTTTAATTCAATTGAATTCTATTAAATATGAATAAAGATGATATTCCACTTAACTGAAAATTATATATATATATATATATATATATATATATATATATATATAAAAACTTTCTAACGTCGCTTTTGTTTTAAAAAGTCTCATATACTAATTCATTGTCGGCTAAAGGAAAAAAAAACTCGACCGTCGGTAAAATAAAGCATACAAAGCGGTTGGTGTCGGTTATCGTTGGTTAAAGTAGTTTTTGTGGCTTCTTTGAAGTTTTGTTAAAAGTAAAAACACTCTTTTTTGTTCTTTCCAAATTGGTTTGAAATTTTAAATAAAATATGTTCATTTCCTAAAATAATATATTATACAATGTAAAAAAAATTGTCGGATAAAATATTAAATAATATTGTAATAGACAGACATATTTTGCGAATAGAGCAAAGTTCGTTTAAAGAAAATTTAATCAGTCAATCAATCTATTGTAATAATTATAATTTGCTACTACCATCATTCAATATCTAAAATGAAATATACGCGGATTCCAATATTGAAATTTGATATTTTTTTCTTATATTTAGTATGTCGGAAGATTTTTATTGAAAAATACTCATAATAATATATATTAGTTACGAACATATAGTAGAAACGTGTAGCGCAAGTCAGGGTAGACATGTCACCATTCAAATGATAATTGCGGTATTATTTCAATTGGTTTTCATATTTTTAAATATTGGTCATTATTGTGAATAGACACGTTTCTATTTACGTTCATTGTATTTTAAGAAGGACTTTTATTTAATTTCGAAATTATATCTAAAGTGCTAAGCATCGTCGGAAATAAATTTTTAACCATTTTTAAGTGGTACTTTTTTTTAATAACAAACGTTATTAGCCGTTATTAAATTATAGTAAAACCTCGGCGAAAGTTCGAAGTATACCTTAGTTAGTTCTTCGTCAATTTTTTTCATTACATTCGATTCGAAAATCTCGAGGAAACCAAGGTTTTTGAGGTTGGTTTGGTTTATGAGGTTCGTTTTTTAACTTAGTTCTATTCGTTCGTTCAGTCTTCCGTCCGCTTCATTTGAATGACTACTCTTGTAACTCATTACACGCGGAAAATTAAAAGTCTTTTATACTACTAAGTGTATATATAGAGGTGAAATTTTATATAACGAAATATAAAACTACATCCAATATTTTTTTTTCTTTTTTTCTTTATATCAGTTTAGTGTAGTTTATCGACGATATAATAACACACAAGGTTGTTAGTAGTTATGGCGGATATAGAAAATCAAACTTCGGTTGTAACCGCAACGTCTGCGTCTAATTCACCGCAGGTTTCGTCGTCTCCAATAAATAAAAAGGAAAAAAAAGCTAAAAATCCTAGGACCAAACCATCTCATCCACCGACTTCGGAAATGGTAAACAATGCGATCAAAGGTTTAAAGGAACGCGGAGGCTCATCTTTACAAGCAATTAAAAAATACATTGCTGCCAATTACAAAGTTGATGCAGAAAAAGTAGCGCCATTCATCAAAAAATATTTGAAAGCATCTGTAGTATCGGGATCTTTGGTACAAACTAAAGGTAAAGGAGCTTCGGGATCATTCAAGTTAGCTTCGGCAATTTTTATTATTACAGATGATAAGTAGTATAGTTTATTGACGATACAATAACAATCAATTACCAATAACAAACCTACCAATTAGCTATAAAAACCCAAAAATTAGCTATAAAAACCCAAAAATTAGCTATAAAAACCCAAAAATTAGCTATAAAAACCCAAAAATTAGCTATAAAAACCCAAAAATTAGCTATAAAAACCCAAAAATTAGCTATAAAAACCCAAAAATTAGCTATAAAAACCCAAAAATTAGCTATAAAAACCCAAAAATTAGCTATAAAAACCCAAAAATTAGCTATAAAAACCCAAAAATTAGCTATAAAAACCCAAAAATTAGCTATAAAAACCCAAAAATTAGCTATAAAAACCCAAAAATTAGCTATAAAAACCCAAAAATTAGCTATAAAAACCCAAAAATTAGCTATAAAAACCCAAAAATTAGCTATAAAAACCCAAAAATTAGCTATAAAAACCCAAAAATTAGCTATAAAAACCCAAAAATTAGCTATAAAAACCCAAAAATTAGCTATAAAAACCCAAAAATTAGCTATAAAAACCCAAAAATTAGCTATAAAAACCCAAAAAAGTGGAAAAAAAAGTGGAAAAAAAAGTGGAAAAAAAAGTGGAAAAAAAAGTGGAAAAAAAAGTGGAAAAAAAAGTGGAAAAAAAAGTGGAAAAAAAAGTGGAAAAAAAAGTGGAAAAAAAAGTGGAAAAAAAAGTGGAAAAAAAAAGTGGAAAAAAAAGTGGAAAAAAAAGTGGAAAAAAAAGTGGAAAAAAAAAGTGGAAAAAAAAGTGGAAAAAAAAGTGGAAAAAAAAGTGGAAAAAAAAGTGGAAAAAAAAGTGGAAAAAAAAGCTAAAAATCCTAGGACCAAACCATCTCATCCACCGA
Organism: Diorhabda carinulata; assembly: GCF_026250575.1. Taxonomy (NCBI): domain Eukaryota; kingdom Metazoa; phylum Arthropoda; class Insecta; order Coleoptera; family Chrysomelidae; genus Diorhabda; species Diorhabda carinulata. Next base: position 69,102 of record NW_026613968.1, read on the forward strand.
CTTCGGAAATGGTAAACAATGCGATCAAAGGTTTAAAGGAACGCGGAGGCTCATCTTTACAAGCAATTAAAAAATACATTGCTGCCAATTACAAAGTTGATGCAGAAAAAGTAGCGCCATTCATCAAAAAATATTTGAAAGCATCTGTAGTATCGGGATCTTTGGTACAAACTAAAGGTAAAGGAGCTTCGGGATCATTCAAGTTAGCTTCGGCAATTTTTATTATTACAGATGATAAGTAGTATAGTTTATTGACGATACAATAACAATCAATTACCAATAACAAACCTACCAATTAGCTATAAAAACCCAAAAATTAGCTATAAAAACCCAAAAATTAGCTATAAAAACCCAAAAATTAGCTATAAAAACCCAAAAATTAGCTATAAAAACCCAAAAATTAGCTATAAAAACCCAAAAATTAGCTATAAAAACCCAAAAATTAGCTATAAAAACCCAAAAATTAGCTATAAAAACCCAAAAATTAGCTATAAAAACCCAAAAATTAGCTATAAAAACCCAAAAATTAGCTATAAAAACCCAAAAATTAGCTATAAAAACCCAAAAAAGTGGAAAAAAAAGTGGAAAAAAAAGTGGAAAAAAAAGTGGAAAAAAAAGTGGAAAAAAAAGTGGAAAAAAAAGTGGAAAAAAAAGTGGAAAAAAAAGTGGAAAAAAAAGTGGAAAAAAAAGTGGAAAAAAAAGTGGAAAAAAAAGTGGAAAAAAAAGTGGAAAAAAAAGTGGAAAAAAAAGTGGAAAAAAAAAGTGGAAAAAAAAGTGGAAAAAAAAGTGGAAAAAAAAGTGGGAAAAAAAAGTGGAAAAAAAAAGTGGAAAAAAAAAGTGGAAAAAAAAAGTGGAAAAAAAAGTGGAAAAAAAAAGTGGAAAAAAAAAGTGGAAAAAAAAAGTGGAAAAAAAAAGTGGAAAAAAAAGTGGAAAAAAAAAGTGGAAAAAAAAAGTGGAAAAAAAAGCTAAAAATCCTAGGACCAAACCATCTCATCCACCGACTTCGGAAATGGTAAACAATGCGATCAAAGGTTTAAAGGAACGCGGAGGCTCATCTTTACAAGCAATTAAAAAATACATTGCTGCCAATTACAAAGTTGATGCAGAAAAAGTAGCGCCATTCATCAAAAAATATTTGAAAGCATCTGTAGTATCGGGATCTTTGGTACAAACTAAAGGTAAAGGAGCTTCGGGATCATTCAAGTTAGCTTCGGCAACTTCAACTGGTGGTACTTCGGCTAAAACGAATGCTATTGACAAAAAGAAAAAGAAAACAGCCGCTTCTACTACAGGCGTAACTAAATCCAAGAAAATTGTAACAGCAGCAAAACGAAATGCTATTATTGGAGGAGGAGTAGATAAATCGAAAAGTATTAAGAAATCTAATAAAGGCAAAAAAACGACAGGTACAGCAGCGGCGGCATCCTTAAAAACTTCGACGACAACAACAACAACACCGATTACTGATAAGAAAGGCGTTAAAGTTGCCAAAAAAACGGACAAAAAATCTTCGGCCAAAGGAGGAGTCGCCGCCGCCGCCGCCTCCAATACAGCCAGTGCCGCATCATCCGAAATTAAAACGAAGAATCCTACTAAAGCAAAAAAATCCAATAAAGGCAGTCCCACGAAAAAGCCGAAAGCACCAAAACCGAAAACTGCGAAAGCAGCTGCTAGCAGTTCCTCTCCTAAAGCAAGAAAAGCCGCCGTCGCCGCTCCTAAAAAGAAGAAATAAAAAGAATATTTTTTTTCTGACAGAAAGATAGTACAACAATCGAGAAGTATTATCGGACTGATGATGGGTACGACGACAATCGACAATAATAACAAATGGCCCTTATCAGGGCCACAATTTTTTCATTTATTTATGAAGAAAATGAAAAACAAATGTGTTTGTTTTGATGAAACAAGAATTTTTTTTTTTTTGAATTTCGTTTCAATAATTGATATGTTATATTATATAAAATATTTTCATCGATCGATGTAATTGTAGGTTGTTACCTTCTAGATTTGTCTCGACCTACCTAGGATATAGTAGATATAATGTGTTTTATAAACATTCAATTATTATATGTCGATATTGTCTAAAATTTGTTAGTTAAAAATAATAATTTTTCTCTATTTCGTGTGTGCGTGCGTGCGTGCGTGCGTGCGTGTGTGTGTGCGTGCGTGCGTGCGTGCGTGTGTCTTCTTTATCCAATCAACAATCACATCTTCCTTTTATATTTCAATGTTTTCAAACGAACACCTATGTTTATATTAAGATATTATACTACTATCATAAATGTTAAATTATTTGTGGTTCTGAAAAGAACCGTTTTTACTTACTATATATATATATATAAAACAAAAAATCTATTATCAAATAGATAAAATGTAATTCTATAAAAAAAAAAAAAAAATTTTTTTTGTATTTATGCTCGTTCTCCGCGAATTCTTCTAGCCAATTGGATATCCTTGGGCATAATGGTGACTCTTTTAGCATGAATGGCACACAGATTAGTATCTTCGAATAGACCTACCAAATAAGCCTCACTAGCTTCCTGGAGAGCCATAACCGCTGAACTTTGAAAACGTAAATCTGTTTTAAAATCTTGTGCTATTTCACGAACTAATCGTTGAAATGGCAATTTTCTAATAAGTAATTCGGTACTCTTTTGATAACGTCTTATCTCACGAAGAGCTACTGTACCTGGCCTATAACGATGAGGTTTTTTTACTCCTCCAGTAGCTGGTGCGCTTTTACGAGCGGCTTTCGTCGCTAATTGTTTACGAGGAGCTTTCCCTCCAGTCGATTTTCTAGCCGTTTGTTTAGTACGAGCCATCTTATTTTTTTTTTTTTTTGTAAGTATACAAGAAATTTCAATATACTAAACCGCTATAGCAGCTTGATACACACACAATGAATGAGATAAATTTATTTATGACCTTCTTTTATAGCTTTGCCCAACATTACGGAGTACTAATCTGGGATTGGTGCGTACTTTTTCTAATGGGCGGAGCCGATAGGTATTATAAAGAGATTAGGGAAAATTCTTAGGTCAGTATTTTGAAGTCTTTTCGAAGTTATCATCGGATTGTTTTAGTAGGTATATAGAAAAAACAAAACAAAAGAAAAATAATGACCGGTCGTGGAAAAGGTGGTAAAGGACTTGGAAAAGGGGGTGCAAAACGACACCGAAAAGTTTTACGTGATAATATCCAAGGAATTACCAAACCTGCTATTAGAAGATTAGCTAGACGTGGAGGAGTAAAACGTATATCGGGATTAATTTACGAAGAAACTCGTGGAGTTTTGAAAGTGTTTTTGGAAAATGTTATTAGAGATGCCGTAACATACACTGAACATGCTAAAAGAAAAACGGTAACGGCTATGGATGTTGTTTATGCTTTAAAACGTCAAGGTCGTACTTTATATGGTTTTGGTGGTTAATTTTCATTTTTCATATGTGAAGTAGAAGAATATGTCCTCTATTGCATTTCCATAGCATATGTATATATAAAAAAAAACGGTTCTTTTCAGAACCACAACATAATTTGTTTGAATATGAAAAATTAAAAAAAAAAAAAAAATTAAAAAAAAAAAAAAATAAATAAATAAATAAGTAAGTAAAAAAAGAACTTACACATTAGTTTGTTCTCTTATATATAAGAACAACCTCGCATTTATTGATACGCACATACATACTACATACATGTATACATAATAGATAAGAAAATAAGCGAGTAGAGGAACTTTTATTTATTTTTATCTCATTATTTACAATTTTTGTTTCTAGTACGAACGTTTCTATTAACGATGTTAAAAATAGTCACATAACCACAATTTCAGTTATTATTACAGATGATAAGTTTTCTTATATATCAGGGCATTTTTTTCTTCTTTTTTTTTTTATCTAACAGTACACGTTACACGAGAATCTCTTCTATCTCAACCAAAAAAAAAATAGAGAAATCAACGAATCAATAAATCTATATATATATATATATATATATATATATATATATATATATATATATATATATATATATAAATGATATATCTATATTATAATCTCTTTCTATATATATATATAAAAAAAATAATTGTGGCCCTTAAAAGGGCCGGTTTATGCATATGTATGTATTTCGATAAAATAAAGAAAAATAATATAATGAATAAAGAATTAAGCTTTCTTTTCTGTCTTTTTCGGTAAAAGTACAGCTTGAATATTGGGAAGAACACCACCTTGTGCGATGGTTACTCCAGACAACAATTTATTCAATTCTTCATCGTTTCTGATAGCTAATTGTAAATGCCTTGGAATTATACGGGTCTTTTTGTTATCTCTAGCAGCATTTCCTGCTAATTCGAGTACTTCGGCTGCCAAATATTCCATAACAGCTGCCAAATATACTGGAGCTCCGGCACCGACTCGTTCTGCATAATTGCCTTTTCTCAACAAACGATGTATACGTCCTACAGGAAATTGTAATCCAGCTCGGTTTGAGCGAGACTTTGCCTTTCCCTTTACTTTACCACCTTTACCACGTCCAGACATATTTTTTTTATATTTTCTTTTTCCAAAAAAAAAAAAATAGAACTCAGTCAATTGATAACTATGAAGCAACCGATGCGACGAAACTAACTGTTAAACAAAAAATTTAAAACTCGACCTATCTATTTATATTAACATGCCCTACCAATGAAATTATAGCAAACGCGCAAACGTAGAAGGGCGGAGCCTATTACAATTACGTACGTTGATATAAAAGAGAGGAAAATTGTGCGTGCTGTAAATTCTAATTTTATCCACTTTTCGATAAATACGGTACGTTATCCAAGTGTTTCTATTATTTTTTTTTTTTTTAAAGAGAAATAATGCCACCAAAAGCTAGCGGAAAGGCAGCGAAAAAAGCCGGAAAGGCTCAAAAGAATATTTCGAAAGCCGACAAAAAGAAAAAAAGAAGGAGGAAGGAAAGTTATGCTATTTACATTTACAAAGTACTTAAGCAAGTTCATCCTGACACCGGTATATCGAGTAAAGCTATGAGTATAATGAATAGTTTTGTTAATGATATATTCGAACGTATCGCCGCCGAAGCATCCAGATTGGCTCATTATAATAAACGTTCAACAATTACAAGTAGAGAAATTCAAACTGCAGTGAGATTATTGCTTCCCGGAGAATTAGCAAAACACGCAGTCAGTGAAGGAACTAAAGCCGTTACCAAATATACCAGTTCTAAATAATAAATATAACACATCTACTATATTGACCGAAAATTTTTTATTTTATTTACTTAAATAATATCATCGACCAAAAAAAAAAAACGGTTCTTTTCAGAACCACAATACTATTTTTGTTATTTATATATGATAACAACGAACGAACGAACGACTTTAATTCAATTGAATTCTATTAAATATGAATAAAGATGATATTCCACTTAACTGAAAATTATATATATATATATATATATATATATATATATATATATATATATATATATATAAAACTTTCTAACGTCGCTTTTGTTTTAAAAAGTCTCATATACTAATTCATTGTCGGCTAAAGGAAAAAAAAACTCGACCGTCGGTAAAATAAAGCATACAAAGCGGTTGGTGTCGGTTATCGTTGGTTAAAGTAGTTTTTGTGGCTTCTTTGAAGTTTTGTTAAAAGTAAAAACACTCTTTTTTGTTCTTTCCAAATTGGTTTGAAATTTTAAATAAAATATGTTCATTTCCTAAAATAATATATTATACAATGTAAAAAAAATTGTCGGATAAAATATTAAATAATATTGTAATAGACAGACATATTTTGCGAATAGAGCAAAGTTCGTTTAAAGAAAATTTAATCAGTCAATCAATCTATTGTAATAATTATAATTTGCTACTACCATCATTCAATATCTAAAATGAAATATACGCGGATTCCAATATTGAAATTTGATATTTTTTTCTTATATTTAGTATGTCGGAAGATTTTTATTGAAAAATACTCATAATAATATATATTAGTTACGAACATATAGTAGAAACGTGTAGCGCAAGTCAGGGTAGACATGTCACCATTCAAATGATAATTGCGGTATTATTTCAATTGGTTTTCATATTTTTAAATATTGGTCATTATTGTGAATAGACACGTTTCTATTTACGTTCATTGTATTTTAAGAAGGACTTTTATTTAATTTCGAAATTATATCTAAAGTGCTAAGCATCGTCGGAAATAAATTTTTAACCATTTTTAAGTGGTACTTTTTTTTAATAACAAACGTTATTAGCCGTTATTAAATTATAGTAAAACCTCGGCGAAAGTTCGAAGTATACCTTAGTTAGTTCTTCGTCAATTTTTTTCATTACATTCGATTCGAAAATCTCGAGGAAACCAAGGTTTTTGAGGTTGGTTTGGTTTATGAGGTTCGTTTTTTAACTTAGTTCTATTCGTTCGTTCAGTCTTCCGTCCGCTTCATTTGAATGACTACTCTTGTAACTCATTACACGCGGAAAATTAAAAGTCTTTTATACTACTAAGTGTATATATAGAGGTGAAATTTTATATAACGAAATATAAAACTACATCCAATATTTTTTTTTCTTTTTTTCTTTATATCAGTTTAGTGTAGTTTATCGACGATATAATAACACACAAGGTTGTTAGTAGTTATGGCGGATATAGAAAATCAAACTTCGGTTGTAACCGCAACGTCTGCGTCTAATTCACCGCAGGTTTCGTCGTCTCCAATAAATAAAAAGGAAAAAAAAGCTAAAAATCCTAGGACCAAACCATCTCATCCACCGACTTCGGAAATGGTAAACAATGCGATCAAAGGTTTAAAGGAACGCGGAGGCTCATCTTTACAAGCAATTAAAAAATACATTGCTGCCAATTACAAAGTTGATGCAGAAAAAGTAGCGCCATTCATCAAAAAATATTTGAAAGCATCTGTAGTATCGGGATCTTTGGTACAAACTAAAGGTAAAGGAGCTTCGGGATCATTCAAGTTAGCTTCGGCAATTTTTATTATTACAGATGATAAGTAGTATAGTTTATTGACGATACAATAACAATCAATTACCAATAACAAACCTACCAATTAGCTATAAAAACCCAAAAATTAGCTATAAAAACCCAAAAATTAGCTATAAAAACCCAAAAATTAGCTATAAAAACCCAAAAATTAGCTATAAAAACCCAAAAATTAGCTATAAAAACCCAAAAATTAGCTATAAAAACCCAAAAATTAGCTATAAAAACCCAAAAATTAGCTATAAAAACCCAAAAATTAGCTATAAAAACCCAAAAATTAGCTATAAAAACCCAAAAATTAGCTATAAAAACCCAAAAATTAGCTATAAAAACCCAAAAATTAGCTATAAAAACCCAAAAATTAGCTATAAAAACCCAAAAATTAGCTATAAAAACCCAAAAATTAGCTATAAAAACCCAAAAATTAGCTATAAAAACCCAAAAATTAGCTATAAAAACCCAAAAATTAGCTATAAAAACCCAAAAATTAGCTATAAAAACCCAAAAATTAGCTATAAAAACCCAAAAATTAGCTATAAAAACCCAAAAATTAGCTATAAAAACCCAAAAATTAGCTATAAAAAGCCCAAAAAAGTGGAAAAAAAAGTGGAAAAAAAAGTGGAAAAAAAAGTGGAAAAAAAAGTGGAAAAAAAAGTGGAAAAAAAAGTGGAAAAAAAAGTGGAAAAAAAAGTGGAAAAAAAAGTGGAAAAAAAAGTGGAAAAAAAAGTGGAAAAAAAAAGTGGAAAAAAAAGTGGAAAAAAAAGTGGAAAAAAAAGTGGAAAAAAAAGTGGAAAAAAAAGCTAAAAATCCTAGGACCAAACCATCTCATCCACCGACTTCGGAAATGGTAAACAATGCGATCAAAGGTTTAAAGGAACGCGGAGGCTCATCTTTACAAGCAATTAAAAAATACATTGCTGCCAATTACAAAGTTGATGCAGAAAAAGTAGCGCCATTCATCAAAAAATATTTGAAAGCATCTGTAGTATCGGGATCTTTGGTACAAACTAAAGGTAAAGGAGCTTCGGGATCATTCAAGTTAGCTTCGGCAATTTTTATTATTACAGATGATAAGTAGTATAGTTTATTGACGATACAATAACAATCAATTACCAATAACAAACCTACCAATTAGCTATAAAAACCCAAAAATTAGCTATAAAAACCCAAAAATTAAAAAAAGTGGAAAAAAAAGTGGAAAAAAAAGTGGAAAAAAAAGTGGAAAAAAAAGTGGAAAAAAAAGTGGAAAAAAAAGTGGAAAAAAAAGTGGAAAAAAAAGTGGAAAAAAAAGTGGAAAAAAAAGTGGAAAAAAAAGTGGAAAAAAAAGTGGAAAAAAAAGTGGAAAAAAAAGTGGAAAAAAAAGTGGAAAAAAAAGTGGAAAAAAAAAGTGGAAAAAAAAGTGGAAAAAAAAAGTGGAAAAAAAAGTGGAAAAAAAAAGTGGAAAAAAAAGTGGAAAAAAAAGTGGAAAAAAAAGTGGAAAAAAAAGTGGAAAAAAAAGTGGAAAAAAAAGTGGAAAAAAAAGTGGAAAAAAAAGTGGAAAAAAAAGTGGAAAAAAAAGTGGAAAAAAAAGTGGAAAAAAAAGTGGAAAAAAAAGTGGAAAAAAAAGTGGAAAAAAAAGTGGAAAAAAAAGTGGAAAAAAAAGTGGAAAAAAAAGTGGAAAAAAAAGTGGAAAAAAAAGTGGAAAAAAAAGTGGAAAAAAAAGTGGAAAAAAAAGTGGAAAAAAAAGTGGAAAAAAAAGTGGAAAAAAAAGTGGAAAAAAAAGTGGAAAAAAAAGTGGAAAAAAAAGTGGAAAAAAAAGTGGAAAAAAAAGTGGAAAAAAAAGTGGAAAAAAAAGTGGAAAAAAAAAGTGGAAAAAAAAGTGGAAAAAAAAGTGGAAAAAAAAGTGGGAAAAAAAAGTGGAAAAAAAAAGTGGAAAAAAAAAGTGGAAAAAAAAAGTGGAAAAAAAAGTGGAAAAAAAAAGTGGAAAAAAAAAGTGGAAAAAAAAAGTGGAAAAAAAAAGTGGAAAAAAAAGTGGAAAAAAAAAGTGGAAAAAAAAAGTGGAAAAAAAAGCTAAAAATCCTAGGACCAAACCATCTCATCCACCGACTTCGGAAATGGTAAACAATGCGATCAAAGGTTTAAAGGAACGCGGAGGCTCATCTTTACAAGCAATTAAAAAATACATTGCTGCCAATTACAAAGTTGATGCAGAAAAAGTAGCGCCATTCATCAAAAAATATTTGAAAGCATCTGTAGTATCGGGATCTTTGGTACAAACTAAAGGTAAAGGAGCTTCGGGATCATTCAAGTTAGCTTCGGCAACTTCAACTGGTGGTACTTCGGCTAAAACGAATGCTATTGACAAAAAGAAAAAGAAAACAGCCGCTTCTACTACAGGCGTAACTAAATCCAAGAAAATTGTAACAGCAGCAAAACGAAATGCTATTATTGGAGGAGGAGTAGATAAATCGAAAAGTATTAAGAAATCTAATAAAGGCAAAAAAACGACAGGTACAGCAGCGGCGGCATCCTTAAAAACTTCGACGACAACAACAACAACACCGATTACTGATAAGAAAGGCGTTAAAGTTGCCAAAAAAACGGACAAAAAATCTTCGGCCAAAGGAGGAGTCGCCGCCGCCGCCGCCTCCAATACAGCCAGTGCCGCATCATCCGAAATTAAAACGAAGAATCCTACTAAAGCAAAAAAATCCAATAAAGGCAGTCCCACGAAAAAGCCGAAAGCACCAAAACCGAAAACTGCGAAAGCAGCTGCTAGCAGTTCCTCTCCTAAAGCAAGAAAAGCCGCCGTCGCCGCTCCTAAAAAGAAGAAATAAAAAGAATATTTTTTTTCTGACAGAAAGATAGTACAACAATCGAGAAGTATTATCGGACTGATGATGGGTACGACGACAATCGACAATAATAACAAATGGCCCTTATCAGGGCCACAATTTTTTCATTTATTTATGAAGAAAATGAAAAACAAATGTGTTTGTTTTGATGAAACAAGAATTTTTTTTTTTTTGAATTTCGTTTCAATAATTGATATGTTATATTATATAAAATATTTTCATCGATCGATGTAATTGTAGGTTGTTACCTTCTAGATTTGTCTCGACCTACCTAGGATATAGTAGATATAATGTGTTTTATAAACATTCAATTATTATATGTCGATATTGTCTAAAATTTGTTAGTTAAAAATAATAATTTTTCTCTATTTCGTGTGTGCGTGCGTGCGTGCGTGCGTGCGTGTGTGTGTGCGTGCGTGCGTGCGTGTGTCTTCTTTATCCAATCAACAATCACATCTTCCTTTTATATTTCAATGTTTTCAAACGAACACCTATGTTTATATTAAGATATTATACTACTATCATAAATGTTAAATTATTTGTGGTTCTGAAAAGAACCGTTTTTACTTACTATATATATATATATAAAACAAAAAATCTATTATCAAATAGATAAAATGTAATTCTATAAAAAAAAAAAAAAAATTTTTTTTGTATTTATGCTCGTTCTCCGCGAATTCTTCTAGCCAATTGGATATCCTTGGGCATAATGGTGACTCTTTTAGCATGAATGGCACACAGATTAGTATCTTCGAATAGACCTACCAAATAAGCCTCACTAGCTTCCTGGAGAGCCATAACCGCTGAACTTTGAAAACGTAAATCTGTTTTAAAATCTTGTGCTATTTCACGAACTAATCGTTGAAATGGCAATTTTCTAATAAGTAATTCGGTACTCTTTTGATAACGTCTTATCTCACGAAGAGCTACTGTACCTGGCCTATAACGATGAGGTTTTTTTACTCCTCCAGTAGCTGGTGCGCTTTTACGAGCGGCTTTCGTCGCTAATTGTTTACGAGGAGCTTTCCCTCCAGTCGATTTTCTAGCCGTTTGTTTAGTACGAGCCATCTTATTTTTTTTTTTTTTTGTAAGTATACAAGAAATTTCAATATACTAAACCGCTATAGCAGCTTGATACACACACAATGAATGAGATAAATTTATTTATGACCTTCTTTTATAGCTTTGCCCAACATTACGGAGTACTAATCTGGGATTGGTGCGTACTTTTTCTAATGGGCGGAGCCGATAGGTATTATAAAGAGATTAGGGAAAATTCTTAGGTCAGTATTTTGAAGTCTTTTCGAAGTTATCATCGGATTGTTTTAGTAGGTATATAGAAAAAACAAAACAAAAGAAAAATAATGACCGGTCGTGGAAAAGGTGGTAAAGGACTTGGAAAAGGGGGTGCAAAACGACACCGAAAAGTTTTACGTGATAATATCCAAGGAATTACCAAACCTGCTATTAGAAGATTAGCTAGACGTGGAGGAGTAAAACGTATATCGGGATTAATTTACGAAGAAACTCGTGGAGTTTTGAAAGTGTTTTTGGAAAATGTTATTAGAGATGCCGTAACATACACTGAACATGCTAAAAGAAAAACGGTAACGGCTATGGATGTTGTTTATGCTTTAAAACGTCAAGGTCGTACTTTATATGGTTTTGGTGGTTAATTTTCATTTTTCATATGTGAAGTAGAAGAATATGTCCTCTATTGCATTTCCATAGCATATGTATATATAAAAAAAAACGGTTCTTTTCAGAACCACAACATAATTTGTTTGAATATGAAAAATTAAAAAAAAAAAAAAAATTAAAAAAAAAAAAAAATAAATAAATAAATAAGTAAGTAAAAAAAGAACTTACACATTAGTTTGTTCTCTTATATATAAGAACAACCTCGCATTTATTGATACGCACATACATACTACATACATGTATACATAATAGATAAGAAAATAAGCGAGTAGAGGAACTTTTATTTATTTTTATCTCATTATTTACAATTTTTGTTTCTAGTACGAACGTTTCTATTAACGATGTTAAAAATAGTCACATAACCACAATTTCAGTTATTATTACAGATGATAAGTTTTCTTATATATCAGGGCATTTTTTTCTTCTTTTTTTTTTTATCTAACAGTACACGTTACACGAGAATCTCTTCTATCTCAACCAAAAAAAAAATAGAGAAATCAACGAATCAATAAATCTATATATATATATATATATATATATATATATATATATATATATATATATATATATATATATATATATATATATATATATATATATATATATATATATAAATGATATATCTATATTATAATCTCTTTCTATATATATATATAAAAAAAATAATTGTGGCCCTTAAAAGGGCCGGTTTATGCATATGTATGTATTTCGATAAAATAAAGAAAAATAATATAATGAATAAAGAATTAAGCTTTCTTTTCTGTCTTTTTCGGTAAAAGTACAGCTTGAATATTGGGAAGAACACCACCTTGTGCGATGGTTACTCCAGACAACAATTTATTCAATTCTTCATCGTTTCTGATAGCTAATTGTAAATGCCTTGGAATTATACGGGTCTTTTTGTTATCTCTAGCAGCATTTCCTGCTAATTCGAGTACTTCGGCTGCCAAATATTCCATAACAGCTGCCAAATATACTGGAGCTCCGGCACCGACTCGTTCTGCATAATTGCCTTTTCTCAACAAACGATGTATACGTCCTACAGGAAATTGTAATCCAGCTCGGTTTGAGCGAGACTTTGCCTTTCCCTTTACTTTACCACCTTTACCACGTCCAGACATATTTTTTTTATATTTTCTTTTTCCAAAAAAAAAAAAATAGAACTCAGTCAATTGATAACTATGAAGCAACCGATGCGACGAAACTAACTGTTAAACAAAAAATTTAAAACTCGACCTATCTATTTATATTAACATGCCCTACCAATGAAATTATAGCAAACGCGCAAACGTAGAAGGGCGGAGCCTATTACAATTACGTACGTTGATATAAAAGAGAGGAAAATTGTGCGTGCTGTAAATTCTAATTTTATCCACTTTTCGATAAATACGGTACGTTATCCAAGTGTTTCTATTATTTTTTTTTTTTTTAAAGAGAAATAATGCCACCAAAAGCTAGCGGAAAGGCAGCGAAAAAAGCCGGAAAGGCTCAAAAGAATATTTCGAAAGCCGACAAAAAGAAAAAAAGAAGGAGGAAGGAAAGTTATGCTATTTACATTTACAAAGTACTTAAGCAAGTTCATCCTGACACCGGTATATCGAGTAAAGCTATGAGTATAATGAATAGTTTTGTTAATGATATATTCGAACGTATCGCCGCCGAAGCATCCAGATTGGCTCATTATAATAAACGTTCAACAATTACAAGTAGAGAAATTCAAACTGCAGTGAGATTATTGCTTCCCGGAGAATTAGCAAAACACGCAGTCAGTGAAGGAACTAAAGCCGTTACCAAATATACCAGTTCTAAATAATAAATATAACACATCTACTATATTGACCGAAAATTTTTTATTTTATTTACTTAAATAATATCATCGACCAAAAAAAAAAAACGGTTCTTTTCAGAACCACAATACTATTTTTGTTATTTATATATGATAACAACGAACGAACGAACGACTTTAATTCAATTGAATTCTATTAAATATGAATAAAGATGATATTCCACTTAACTGAAAATTATATATATATATATATATATATATATATATATATATATATATATATATATATAAAACTTTCTAACGTCGCTTTTGTTTTAAAAAGTCTCATATACTAATTCATTGTCGGCTAAAGGAAAAAAAAACTCGACCGTCGGTAAAATAAAGCATACAAAGCGGTTGGTGTCGGTTATCGTTGGTTAAAGTAGTTTTTGTGGCTTCTTTGAAGTTTTGTTAAAAGTAAAAACACTCTTTTTTGTTCTTTCCAAATTGGTTTGAAATTTTAAATAAAATATGTTCATTTCCTAAAATAATATATTATACAATGTAAAAAAAATTGTCGGATAAAATATTAAATAATATTGTAATAGACAGACATATTTTGCGAATAGAGCAAAGTTCGTTTAAAGAAAATTTAATCAGTCAATCAATCTATTGTAATAATTATAATTTGCTACTACCATCATTCAATATCTAAAATGAAATATACGCGGATTCCAATATTGAAATTTGATATTTTTTTCTTATATTTAGTATGTCGGAAGATTTTTATTGAAAAATACTCATAATAATATATATTAGTTACGAACATATAGTAGAAACGTGTAGCGCAAGTCAGGGTAGACATGTCACCATTCAAATGATAATTGCGGTATTATTTCAATTGGTTTTCATATTTTTAAATATTGGTCATTATTGTGAATAGACACGTTTCTATTTACGTTCATTGTATTTTAAGAAGGACTTTTATTTAATTTCGAAATTATATCTAAAGTGCTAAGCATCGTCGGAAATAAATTTTTAACCATTTTTAAGTGGTACTTTTTTTTAATAACAAACGTTATTAGCCGTTATTAAATTATAGTAAAACCTCGGCGAAAGTTCGAAGTATACCTTAGTTAGTTCTTCGTCAATTTTTTTCATTACATTCGATTCGAAAATCTCGAGGAAACCAAGGTTTTTGAGGTTGGTTTGGTTTATGAGGTTCGTTTTTTAACTTAGTTCTATTCGTTCGTTCAGTCTTCCGTCCGCTTCATTTGAATGACTACTCTTGTAACTCATTACACGCGGAAAATTAAAAGTCTTTTATACTACTAAGTGTATATATAGAGGTGAAATTTTATATAACGAAATATAAAACTACATCCAATATTTTTTTTTCTTTTTTTCTTTATATCAGTTTAGTGTAGTTTATCGACGATATAATAACACACAAGGTTGTTAGTAGTTATGGCGGATATAGAAAATCAAACTTCGGTTGTAACCGCAACGTCTGCGTCTAATTCACCGCAGGTTTCGTCGTCTCCAATAAATAAAAAGGAAAAAAAAGCTAAAAATCCTAGGACCAAACCATCTCATCCACCGACTTCGGAAATGGTAAACAATGCGATCAAAGGTTTAAAGGAACGCGGAGGCTCATCTTTACAAGCAATTAAAAAATACATTGCTGCCAATTACAAAGTTGATGCAGAAAAAGTAGCGCCATTCATCAAAAAATATTTGAAAGCATCTGTAGTATCGGGATCTTTGGTACAAACTAAAGGTAAAGGAGCTTCGGGATCATTCAAGTTAGCTTCGGCAATTTTTATTATTACAGATGATAAGTAGTATAGTTTATTGACGATACAATAACAATCAATTACCAATAACAAACCTACCAATTAGCTATAAAAACCCAAAAATTAGCTATAAAAACCCAAAAATTAGCTATAAAAACCCAAAAATTAGCTATAAAAACCCAAAAATTAGCTATAAAAACCCAAAAATTAGCTATAAAAACCCAAAAATTAGCTATAAAACCCAAAAATTAGCTATAAAAACCCAAAAATTAGCTATAAAACCCAAAAATTAGCTATAAAAACCCAAAAATTAGCTATAAAAACCCAAAAATTAGCTATAAAAACCCAAAAATTAGCTATAAAAACCCAAAAATTAGCTATAAAAACCCAAAAATTAGCTATAAAAACCCAAAAATTAGCTATAAAAACCCAAAAATTAGCTATAAAAACCCAAAAAAGTGGAAAAAAAAGTGGAAAAAAAAGTGGAAAAAAAAGTGGAAAAAAAAGTGGAAAAAAAAGTGGAAAAAAAAGTGGAAAAAAAAGTGGAAAAAAAAGTGGAAAAAAAAGTGGAAAAAAAAGTGGAAAAAAAAGTGGAAAAAAAAGTGGAAAAAAAAGTAGAAAAAAAAGTGGAAAAAAAAGTGGAAAAAAAAGTGGAAAAAAAAGTGGAAAAAAAAGTGGAAAAAAAAGTGGAAAAAAAAGTGGAAAAAAAAGTGGAAAAAAAAGTGGAAAAAAAAGTGGAAAAAAAAGTGGAAAAAAAAGTGGAAAAAAAAGTGGAAAAAAAAGTGGAAAAAAAAGTGGAAAAAAAAGTGGAAAAAAAAGTGGAAAAAAAAGTGGAAAAAAAAGTGGAAAAAAAAGTGGAAAAAAAAGTGGAAAAAAAAGTGGAAAAAAAAGTGGAAAAAAAAGTGGAAAAAAAAGTGGAAAAAAAAGTGGAAAAAAAAGTGGAAAAAAAAGTGGAAAAAAAAGTGGAAAAAAAAGTGGAAAAAAAAGTGGAAAAAAAAGTGGAAAAAAAAGTGGAAAAAAAAGTGGAAAAAAAAGTGGAAAAAAAAGTGGAAAAAAAAGTGGAAAAAAAAGTGGAAAAAAAAGTGGAAAAAAAAGTGGAAAAAAAAAGTGGAAAAAAAAAGTGGAAAAAAAAAGTGGAAAAAAAAAGTGGAAAAAAAAAGTGGAAAAAAAAGTGGAAAAAAAAAGTGGAAAAAAAAGTGGAAAAAAAAAGTGGAAAAAAAAGTGGAAAAAAAAGTGGAAAAAAAAGTGGAAAAAAAAGTGGAAAAAAAAGTGGAAAAAAAAGTGGAAAAAAAAGTGGAAAAAAAAGTGGAAAAAAAAGTGGAAAAAAAAGTGGAAAAAAAAGTGGAAAAAAAAGTGGAAAAAAAAGTGGAAAAAAAAGTGGAAAAAAAAGTGGAAAAAAAAGTGGAAAAAAAAGTGGAAAAAAAAGTGGAAAAAAAAGTGGAAAAAAAAGTGGAAAAAAAAGTGGAAAAAAAAGTGGAAAAAAAAGTGGAAAAAAAAGTGGAAAAAAAAGTGGAAAAAAAAGTGGAAAAAAAAGTGGAAAAAAAAGTGGAAAAAAAAGTGGAAAAAAAAGTGGAAAAAAAAGTGGAAAAAAAAGTGGAAAAAAAAGTGGGAAAAAAAAGTGGAAAAAAAAGTGGAAAAAAAAGTGGAAAAAAAAGTGGAAAAAAAAGTGGAAAAAAAAGTGGAAAAAAAAGTGGAAAAAAAAGTGGAAAAAAAAGTGGAAAAAAAAGTGGAAAAAAAAGTGGAAAAAAAAGTGGAAAAAAAAAGTGGAAAAAAAAGTGGAAAAAAAAAGTGGAAAAAAAAGTGGAAAAAAAAGTGGAAAAAAAAAGTGGAAAAAAAAGTGGAAAAAAAAAGTGGAAAAAAAAAGTGGAAAAAAAAAGTGGAAAAAAAAGTGGAAAAAAAAGTGGAAAAAAAAGTGGAAAAAAAAGTGGAAAAAAAAAGTGGAAAAAAAAGTGGAAAAAAAAGTGGAAAAAAAAAGTGGAAAAAAAAAGTGGAAAAAAAAAGTGGAAAAAAAAAGTGGAAAAAAAAAGTGGAAAAAAAAGTGGAAAAAAAAGTGGAAAAAAAAAGTGGAAAAAAAAAGTGGAAAAAAAAAGTGGAAAAAAAAGTGGAAAAAAAAAGTGGAAAAAAAAAGTGGAAAAAAAAAGTGGAAAAAAAAGTGGAAAAAAAAGTGGAAAAAAAAGTGGGAAAAAAAAGTGGAAAAAAAAAGTGGAAAAAAAAAGTGGAAAAAAAAAGTGGAAAAAAAAGTGGAAAAAAAAAGTGGAAAAAAAAAGTGGAAAAAAAAAGTGGAAAAAAAAAGTGGAAAAAAAAAGTGGAAAAAAAAAGTGGAAAAAAAAGCTAAAAATCCTAGGACCAAACCATCTCATCCACCGACTTCGGAAATGGTAAACAATGCGATCAAAGGTTTAAAGGAACGCGGAGGCTCATCTTTACAAGCAATTAAAAAATACATTGCTGCCAATTACAAAGTTGATGCAGAAAAAGTAGCGCCATTCATCAAAAAATATTTGAAAGCATCTGTAGTATCGGGATCTTTGGTACAAACTAAAGGTAAAGGAGCTTCGGGATCATTCAAGTTAGCTTCGGCAACTTCAACTGGTGGTACTTCGGCTAAAACGAATGCTATTGACAAAAAGAAAAAGAAAACAGCCGCTTCTACTACAGGCGTAACTAAATCCAAGAAAATTGTAACAGCAGCAAAACGAAATGCTATTATTGGAGGAGGAGTAGATAAATCGAAAAGTATTAAGAAATCTAATAAAGGCAAAAAAACGACAGGTACAGCAGCGGCGGCATCCTTAAAAACTTCGACGACAACAACAACAACACCGATTACTGATAAGAAAGGCGTTAAAGTTGCCAAAAAAACGGACAAAAAATCTTCGGCCAAAGGAGGAGTCGCCGCCGCCGCCGCCTCCAATACAGCCAGTGCCGCATCATCCGAAATTAAAACGAAGAATCCTACTAAAGCAAAAAAATCCAATAAAGGCAGTCCCACGAAAAAGCCGAAAGCACCAAAACCGAAAACTGCGAAAGCAGCTGCTAGCAGTTCCTCTCCTAAAGCAAGAAAAGCCGCCGTCGCCGCTCCTAAAAAGAAGAAATAAAAAGAATATTTTTTTTCTGACAGAAAGATAGTACAACAATCGAGAAGTATTATCGGACTGATGATGGGTACGACGACAATCGACAATAATAACAAATGGCCCTTATCAGGGCCACAATTTTTTCATTTATTTATGAAGAAAATGAAAAACAAATGTGTTTGTTTTGATGAAACAAGAATTTTTTTTTTTTTGAATTTCGTTTCAATAATTGATATGTTATATTATATAAAATATTTTCATCGATCGATGTAATTGTAGGTTGTTACCTTCTAGATTTGTCTCGACCTACCTAGGATATAGTAGATATAATGTGTTTTATAAACATTCAATTATTATATGTCGATATTGTCTAAAATTTGTTAGTTAAAAATAATAATTTTTCTCTATTTCGTGTGTGCGTGCGTGCGTGCGTGCGTGCGTGTGTGTGTGCGTGCGTGCGTGCGTGTGTCTTCTTTATCCAATCAACAATCACATCTTCCTTTTATATTTCAATGTTTTCAAACGAACACCTATGTTTATATTAAGATATTATACTACTATCATAAATGTTAAATTATTTGTGGTTCTGAAAAGAACCGTTTTTACTTACTATATATATATATATAAAACAAAAAATCTATTATCAAATAGATAAAATGTAATTCTATAAAAAAAAAAAAAAAATTTTTTTTGTATTTATGCTCGTTCTCCGCGAATTCTTCTAGCCAATTGGATATCCTTGGGCATAATGGTGACTCTTTTAGCATGAATGGCACACAGATTAGTATCTTCGAATAGACCTACCAAATAAGCCTCACTAGCTTCCTGGAGAGCCATAACCGCTGAACTTTGAAAACGTAAATCTGTTTTAAAATCTTGTGCTATTTCACGAACTAATCGTTGAAATGGCAATTTTCTAATAAGTAATTCGGTACTCTTTTGATAACGTCTTATCTCACGAAGAGCTACTGTACCTGGCCTATAACGATGAGGTTTTTTTACTCCTCCAGTAGCTGGTGCGCTTTTACGAGCGGCTTTCGTCGCTAATTGTTTACGAGGAGCTTTCCCTCCAGTCGATTTTCTAGCCGTTTGTTTAGTACGAGCCATCTTATTTTTTTTTTTTTTTGTAAGTATACAAGAAATTTCAATATACTAAACCGCTATAGCAGCTTGATACACACACAATGAATGAGATAAATTTATTTATGACCTTCTTTTATAGCTTTGCCCAACATTACGGAGTACTAATCTGGGATTGGTGCGTACTTTTTCTAATGGGCGGAGCCGATAGGTATTATAAAGAGATTAGGGAAAATTCTTAGGTCAGTATTTTGAAGTCTTTTCGAAGTTATCATCGGATTGTTTTAGTAGGTATATAGAAAAAACAAAACAAAAGAAAAATAATGACCGGTCGTGGAAAAGGTGGTAAAGGACTTGGAAAAGGGGGTGCAAAACGACACCGAAAAGTTTTACGTGATAATATCCAAGGAATTACCAAACCTGCTATTAGAAGATTAGCTAGACGTGGAGGAGTAAAACGTATATCGGGATTAATTTACGAAGAAACTCGTGGAGTTTTGAAAGTGTTTTTGGAAAATGTTATTAGAGATGCCGTAACATACACTGAACATGCTAAAAGAAAAACGGTAACGGCTATGGATGTTGTTTATGCTTTAAAACGTCAAGGTCGTACTTTATATGGTTTTGGTGGTTAATTTTCATTTTTCATATGTGAAGTAGAAGAATATGTCCTCTATTGCATTTCCATAGCATATGTATATATAAAAAAAAACGGTTCTTTTCAGAACCACAACATAATTTGTTTGAATATGAAAAATTAAAAAAAAAAAAAAAATTAAAAAAAAAAAAAAATAAATAAATAAATAAGTAAGTAAAAAAAGAACTTACACATTAGTTTGTTCTCTTATATATAAGAACAACCTCGCATTTATTGATACGCACATACATACTACATACATGTATACATAATAGATAAGAAAATAAGCGAGTAGAGGAACTTTTATTTATTTTTATCTCATTATTTACAATTTTTGTTTCTAGTACGAACGTTTCTATTAACGATGTTAAAAATAGTCACATAACCACAATTTCAGTTATTATTACAGATGATAAGTTTTCTTATATATCAGGGCATTTTTTTCTTCTTTTTTTTTTTATCTAACAGTACACGTTACACGAGAATCTCTTCTATCTCAACCAAAAAAAAAATAGAGAAATCAACGAATCAATAAATCATATATATATATATATATATATATATATATATATATATATATATATATATATATATATATATATATATATATATATATATATATATATATATATATAAATGATATATCTATATTATAATCTCTTTCTATATATATATATAAAAAAAATAATTGTGGCCCTTAAAAGGGCCGGTTTATGCATATGTATGTATTTCGATAAAATAAAGAAAAATAATATAATGAATAAAGAATTAAGCTTTCTTTTCTGTCTTTTTCGGTAAAAGTACAGCTTGAATATTGGGAAGAACACCACCTTGTGCGATGGTTACTCCAGACAACAATTTATTCAATTCTTCATCGTTTCTGATAGCTAATTGTAAATGCCTTGGAATTATACGGGTCTTTTTGTTATCTCTAGCAGCATTTCCTGCTAATTCGAGTACTTCGGCTGCCAAATATTCCATAACAGCTGCCAAATATACTGGAGCTCCGGCACCGACTCGTTCTGCATAATTGCCTTTTCTCAACAAACGATGTATACGTCCTACAGGAAATTGTAATCCAGCTCGGTTTGAGCGAGACTTTGCCTTTCCCTTTACTTTACCACCTTTACCACGTCCAGACATATTTTTTTTATATTTTCTTTTTCCAAAAAAAAAAAAATAGAACTCAGTCAATTGATAACTATGAAGCAACCGATGCGACGAAACTAACTGTTAAACAAAAAATTTAAAACTCGACCTATCTATTTATATTAACATGCCCTACCAATGAAATTATAGCAAACGCGCAAACGTAGAAGGGCGGAGCCTATTACAATTACGTACGTTGATATAAAAGAGAGGAAAATTGTGCGTGCTGTAAATTCTAATTTTATCCACTTTTCGATAAATACGGTACGTTATCCAAGTGTTTCTATTATTTTTTTTTTTTTTAAAGAGAAATAATGCCACCAAAAGCTAGCGGAAAGGCAGCGAAAAAAGCCGGAAAGGCTCAAAAGAATATTTCGAAAGCCGACAAAAAGAAAAAAAGAAGGAGGAAGGAAAGTTATGCTATTTACATTTACAAAGTACTTAAGCAAGTTCATCCTGACACCGGTATATCGAGTAAAGCTATGAGTATAATGAATAGTTTTGTTAATGATATATTCGAACGTATCGCCGCCGAAGCATCCAGATTGGCTCATTATAATAAACGTTCAACAATTACAAGTAGAGAAATTCAAACTGCAGTGAGATTATTGCTTCCCGGAGAATTAGCAAAACACGCAGTCAGTGAAGGAACTAAAGCCGTTACCAAATATACCAGTTCTAAATAATAAATATAACACATCTACTATATTGACCGAAAATTTTTTATTTTATTTACTTAAATAATATCATCGACCAAAAAAAAAAAACGGTTCTTTTCAGAACCACAATACTATTTTTGTTATTTATATATGATAACAACGAACGAACGAACGACTTTAATTCAATTGAATTCTATTAAATATGAATAAAGATGATATTCCACTTAACTGAAAATTATATATATATATATATATATATATATATATATATATATATATATATATATAAAAACTTTCTAACGTCGCTTTTGTTTTAAAAAGTCTCATATACTAATTCATTGTCGGCTAAAGGAAAAAAAAACTCGACCGTCGGTAAAATAAAGCATACAAAGCGGTTGGTGTCGGTTATCGTTGGTTAAAGTAGTTTTTGTGGCTTCTTTGAAGTTTTGTTAAAAGTAAAAACACTCTTTTTTGTTCTTTCCAAATTGGTTTGAAATTTTAAATAAAATATGTTCATTTCCTAAAATAATATATTATACAATGTAAAAAAAATTGTCGGATAAAATATTAAATAATATTGTAATAGACAGACATATTTTGCGAATAGAGCAAAGTTCGTTTAAAGAAAATTTAATCAGTCAATCAATCTATTGTAATAATTATAATTTGCTACTACCATCATTCAATATCTAAAATGAAATATACGCGGATTCCAATATTGAAATTTGATATTTTTTTCTTATATTTAGTATGTCGGAAGATTTTTATTGAAAAATACTCATAATAATATATATTAGTTACGAACATATAGTAGAAACGTGTAGCGCAAGTCAGGGTAGACATGTCACCATTCAAATGATAATTGCGGTATTATTTCAATTGGTTTTCATATTTTTAAATATTGGTCATTATTGTGAATAGACACGTTTCTATTTACGTTCATTGTATTTTAAGAAGGACTTTTATTTAATTTCGAAATTATATCTAAAGTGCTAAGCATCGTCGGAAATAAATTTTTAACCATTTTTAAGTGGTACTTTTTTTTAATAACAAACGTTATTAGCCGTTATTAAATTATAGTAAAACCTCGGCGAAAGTTCGAAGTATACCTTAGTTAGTTCTTCGTCAATTTTTTTCATTACATTCGATTCGAAAATCTCGAGGAAACCAAGGTTTTTGAGGTTGGTTTGGTTTATGAGGTTCGTTTTTTAACTTAGTTCTATTCGTTCGTTCAGTCTTCCGTCCGCTTCATTTGAATGACTACTCTTGTAACTCATTACACGCGGAAAATTAAAAGTCTTTTATACTACTAAGTGTATATATAGAGGTGAAATTTTATATAACGAAATATAAAACTACATCCAATATTTTTTTTTCTTTTTTTCTTTATATCAGTTTAGTGTAGTTTATCGACGATATAATAACACACAAGGTTGTTAGTAGTTATGGCGGATATAGAAAATCAAACTTCGGTTGTAACCGCAACGTCTGCGTCTAATTCACCGCAGGTTTCGTCGTCTCCAATAAATAAAAAGGAAAAAAAAGCTAAAAATCCTAGGACCAAACCATCTCATCCACCGACTTCGGAAATGGTAAACAATGCGATCAAAGGTTTAAAGGAACGCGGAGGCTCATCTTTACAAGCAATTAAAAAATACATTGCTGCCAATTACAAAGTTGATGCAGAAAAAGTAGCGCCATTCATCAAAAAATATTTGAAAGCATCTGTAGTATCGGGATCTTTGGTACAAACTAAAGGTAAAGGAGCTTCGGGATCATTCAAGTTAGCTTCGGCAATTTTTATTATTACAGATGATAAGTAGTATAGTTTATTGACGATACAAT
Source organism: Diorhabda carinulata (assembly GCF_026250575.1). Lineage (NCBI taxonomy): Eukaryota > Metazoa > Arthropoda > Insecta > Coleoptera > Chrysomelidae > Diorhabda > Diorhabda carinulata. Next base: position 92,658 of record NW_026613968.1, read on the forward strand.
AACAATCAATTACCAATAACAAACCTACCAATTAGCTATAAAAACCCAAAAATTAGCTATAAAAACCCAAAAATTAGCTATAAAAACCCAAAAATTAGCTATAAAAACCCAAAAATTAGCTATAAAAACCCAAAAATTAGCTATAAAAACCCAAAAATTAGCTATAAAACCCAAAAATTAGCTATAAAAACCCAAAAATTAGCTATAAAACCCAAAAATTAGCTATAAAAACCCAAAAATTAGCTATAAAAACCCAAAAATTAGCTATAAAAACCCAAAAATTAGCTATAAAAACCCAAAAATTAGCTATAAAAACCCAAAAATTAGCTATAAAAACCCAAAAATTAGCTATAAAAACCCAAAAATTAGCTATAAAAACCCAAAAAAGTGGAAAAAAAAGTGGAAAAAAAAGTGGAAAAAAAAGTGGAAAAAAAAGTGGAAAAAAAAGTGGAAAAAAAAGTGGAAAAAAAAGTGGAAAAAAAAGTGGAAAAAAAAGTGGAAAAAAAAGTGGAAAAAAAAGTGGAAAAAAAAGTGGAAAAAAAAGTGGAAAAAAAAGTGGAAAAAAAAGTGGAAAAAAAAGTGGAAAAAAAAGTGGAAAAAAAAGTGGAAAAAAAAGTGGAAAAAAAAGTGGAAAAAAAAGTGGAAAAAAAAGTGGAAAAAAAAGTGGAAAAAAAAGTGGAAAAAAAAGTGGAAAAAAAAGTGGAAAAAAAAGTGGAAAAAAAAGTGGAAAAAAAAGTGGAAAAAAAAGTGGAAAAAAAAGTGGAAAAAAAAGTGGAAAAAAAAGTGGAAAAAAAAGTGGAAAAAAAAGTGGAAAAAAAAGTGGAAAAAAAAGTGGAAAAAAAAGTGGAAAAAAAAGTGGAAAAAAAAGTGGAAAAAAAAGTGGAAAAAAAAGTGGAAAAAAAAGTGGAAAAAAAAGTGGAAAAAAAAGTGGAAAAAAAAGTGGAAAAAAAAGTGGAAAAAAAAGTGGAAAAAAAAGTGGAAAAAAAAGTGGAAAAAAAAGTGGAAAAAAAAGTGGAAAAAAAAGTGGAAAAAAAAGTGGAAAAAAAAGTGGAAAAAAAAAGTGGAAAAAAAAGTGGAAAAAAAAGTGGAAAAAAAAGTGGAAAAAAAAGTGGAAAAAAAAAGTGGAAAAAAAAAGTGGAAAAAAAAAGTGGAAAAAAAAGTGGAAAAAAAAAGTGGAAAAAAAAAGTGGAAAAAAAAAGTGGAAAAAAAAAGTGGAAAAAAAAGTGGAAAAAAAAAGTGGAAAAAAAAAGTGGAAAAAAAAGCTAAAAATCCTAGGACCAAACCATCTCATCCACCGACTTCGGAAATGGTAAACAATGCGATCAAAGGTTTAAAGGAACGCGGAGGCTCATCTTTACAAGCAATTAAAAAATACATTGCTGCCAATTACAAAGTTGATGCAGAAAAAGTAGCGCCATTCATCAAAAAATATTTGAAAGCATCTGTAGTATCGGGATCTTTGGTACAAACTAAAGGTAAAGGAGCTTCGGGATCATTCAAGTTAGCTTCGGCAACTTCAACTGGTGGTACTTCGGCTAAAACGAATGCTATTGACAAAAAGAAAAAGAAAACAGCCGCTTCTACTACAGGCGTAACTAAATCCAAGAAAATTGTAACAGCAGCAAAACGAAATGCTATTATTGGAGGAGGAGTAGATAAATCGAAAAGTATTAAGAAATCTAATAAAGGCAAAAAAACGACAGGTACAGCAGCGGCGGCATCCTTAAAAACTTCGACGACAACAACAACAACACCGATTACTGATAAGAAAGGCGTTAAAGTTGCCAAAAAAACGGACAAAAAATCTTCGGCCAAAGGAGGAGTCGCCGCCGCCGCCGCCTCCAATACAGCCAGTGCCGCATCATCCGAAATTAAAACGAAGAATCCTACTAAAGCAAAAAAATCCAATAAAGGCAGTCCCACGAAAAAGCCGAAAGCACCAAAACCGAAAACTGCGAAAGCAGCTGCTAGCAGTTCCTCTCCTAAAGCAAGAAAAGCCGCCGTCGCCGCTCCTAAAAAGAAGAAATAAAAAGAATATTTTTTTTCTGACAGAAAGATAGTACAACAATCGAGAAGTATTATCGGACTGATGATGGGTACGACGACAATCGACAATAATAACAAATGGCCCTTATCAGGGCCACAATTTTTTCATTTATTTATGAAGAAAATGAAAAACAAATGTGTTTGTTTTGATGAAACAAGAATTTTTTTTTTTTTGAATTTCGTTTCAATAATTGATATGTTATATTATATAAAATATTTTCATCGATCGATGTAATTGTAGGTTGTTACCTTCTAGATTTGTCTCGACCTACCTAGGATATAGTAGATATAATGTGTTTTATAAACATTCAATTATTATATGTCGATATTGTCTAAAATTTGTTAGTTAAAAATAATAATTTTTCTCTATTTCGTGTGTGCGTGCGTGCGTGCGTGCGTGCGTGTGTGTGTGCGTGCGTGCGTGCGTGTGTCTTCTTTATCCAATCAACAATCACATCTTCCTTTTATATTTCAATGTTTTCAAACGAACACCTATGTTTATATTAAGATATTATACTACTATCATAAATGTTAAATTATTTGTGGTTCTGTGGTTCTGAAAAGAACCGTTTTTACTTACTATATATATATATATAAAACAAAAAATCTATTATCAAATAGATAAAATGTAATTCTATAAAAAAAAAAAAAAAATTTTTTTTGTATTTATGCTCGTTCTCCGCGAATTCTTCTAGCCAATTGGATATCCTTGGGCATAATGGTGACTCTTTTAGCATGAATGGCACACAGATTAGTATCTTCGAATAGACCTACCAAATAAGCCTCACTAGCTTCCTGGAGAGCCATAACCGCTGAACTTTGAAAACGTAAATCTGTTTTAAAATCTTGTGCTATTTCACGAACTAATCGTTGAAATGGCAATTTTCTAATAAGTAATTCGGTACTCTTTTGATAACGTCTTATCTCACGAAGAGCTACTGTACCTGGCCTATAACGATGAGGTTTTTTTACTCCTCCAGTAGCTGGTGCGCTTTTACGAGCGGCTTTCGTCGCTAATTGTTTACGAGGAGCTTTCCCTCCAGTCGATTTTCTAGCCGTTTGTTTAGTACGAGCCATCTTATTTTTTTTTTTTTTTGTAAGTATACAAGAAATTTCAATATACTAAACCGCTATAGCAGCTTGATACACACACAATGAATGAGATAAATTTATTTATGACCTTCTTTTATAGCTTTGCCCAACATTACGGAGTACTAATCTGGGATTGGTGCGTACTTTTTCTAATGGGCGGAGCCGATAGGTATTATAAAGAGATTAGGGAAAATTCTTAGGTCAGTATTTTGAAGTCTTTTCGAAGTTATCATCGGATTGTTTTAGTAGGTATATAGAAAAAACAAAACAAAAGAAAAATAATGACCGGTCGTGGAAAAGGTGGTAAAGGACTTGGAAAAGGGGGTGCAAAACGACACCGAAAAGTTTTACGTGATAATATCCAAGGAATTACCAAACCTGCTATTAGAAGATTAGCTAGACGTGGAGGAGTAAAACGTATATCGGGATTAATTTACGAAGAAACTCGTGGAGTTTTGAAAGTGTTTTTGGAAAATGTTATTAGAGATGCCGTAACATACACTGAACATGCTAAAAGAAAAACGGTAACGGCTATGGATGTTGTTTATGCTTTAAAACGTCAAGGTCGTACTTTATATGGTTTTGGTGGTTAATTTTCATTTTTCATATGTGAAGTAGAAGAATATGTCCTCTATTGCATTTCCATAGCATATGTATATATAAAAAAAAACGGTTCTTTTCAGAACCACAACATAATTTGTTTGAATATGAAAAATTAAAAAAAAAAAAAAAATTAAAAAAAAAAAAAAATAAATAAATAAATAAGTAAGTAAAAAAAGAACTTACACATTAGTTTGTTCTCTTATATATAAGAACAACCTCGCATTTATTGATACGCACATACATACTACATACATGTATACATAATAGATAAGAAAATAAGCGAGTAGAGGAACTTTTATTTATTTTTATCTCATTATTTACAATTTTTGTTTCTAGTACGAACGTTTCTATTAACGATGTTAAAAATAGTCACATAACCACAATTTCAGTTATTATTACAGATGATAAGTTTTCTTATATATCAGGGCATTTTTTTCTTCTTTTTTTTTTTATCTAACAGTACACGTTACACGAGAATCTCTTCTATCTCAACCAAAAAAAAAATAGAGAAATCAACGAATCAATAAATCTATATATATATATATATATATATATATATATATATATATATATATATATATATATATATATATATATATATATATATAAAATGATATATCTATATTATAATCTCTTTCTATATATATATATAAAAAAAATAATTGTGGCCCTTAAAAGGGCCGGTTTATGCATATGTATGTATTTCGATAAAATAAAGAAAAATAATATAATGAATAAAGAATTAAGCTTTCTTTTCTGTCTTTTTCGGTAAAAGTACAGCTTGAATATTGGGAAGAACACCACCTTGTGCGATGGTTACTCCAGACAACAATTTATTCAATTCTTCATCGTTTCTGATAGCTAATTGTAAATGCCTTGGAATTATACGGGTCTTTTTGTTATCTCTAGCAGCATTTCCTGCTAATTCGAGTACTTCGGCTGCCAAATATTCCATAACAGCTGCCAAATATACTGGAGCTCCGGCACCGACTCGTTCTGCATAATTGCCTTTTCTCAACAAACGATGTATACGTCCTACAGGAAATTGTAATCCAGCTCGGTTTGAGCGAGACTTTGCCTTTCCCTTTACTTTACCACCTTTACCACGTCCAGACATATTTTTTTTATATTTTCTTTTTCCAAAAAAAAAAAAATAGAACTCAGTCAATTGATAACTATGAAGCAACCGATGCGACGAAACTAACTGTTAAACAAAAAATTTAAAACTCGACCTATCTATTTATATTAACATGCCCTACCAATGAAATTATAGCAAACGCGCAAACGTAGAAGGGCGGAGCCTATTACAATTACGTACGTTGATATAAAAGAGAGGAAAATTGTGCGTGCTGTAAATTCTAATTTTATCCACTTTTCGATAAATACGGTACGTTATCCAAGTGTTTCTATTATTTTTTTTTTTTTTAAAGAGAAATAATGCCACCAAAAGCTAGCGGAAAGGCAGCGAAAAAAGCCGGAAAGGCTCAAAAGAATATTTCGAAAGCCGACAAAAAGAAAAAAAGAAGGAGGAAGGAAAGTTATGCTATTTACATTTACAAAGTACTTAAGCAAGTTCATCCTGACACCGGTATATCGAGTAAAGCTATGAGTATAATGAATAGTTTTGTTAATGATATATTCGAACGTATCGCCGCCGAAGCATCCAGATTGGCTCATTATAATAAACGTTCAACAATTACAAGTAGAGAAATTCAAACTGCAGTGAGATTATTGCTTCCCGGAGAATTAGCAAAACACGCAGTCAGTGAAGGAACTAAAGCCGTTACCAAATATACCAGTTCTAAATAATAAATATAACACATCTACTATATTGACCGAAAATTTTTTATTTTATTTACTTAAATAATATCATCGACCAAAAAAAAAAAACGGTTCTTTTCAGAACCACAATACTATTTTTGTTATTTATATATGATAACAACGAACGAACGAACGACTTTAATTCAATTGAATTCTATTAAATATGAATAAAGATGATATTCCACTTAACTGAAAATTATATATATATATATATATATATATATATATATATATATATATATATATATAAAAACTTTCTAACGTCGCTTTTGTTTTAAAAAGTCTCATATACTAATTCATTGTCGGCTAAAGGAAAAAAAAACTCGACCGTCGGTAAAATAAAGCATACAAAGCGGTTGGTGTCGGTTATCGTTGGTTAAAGTAGTTTTTGTGGCTTCTTTGAAGTTTTGTTAAAAGTAAAAACACTCTTTTTTGTTCTTTCCAAATTGGTTTGAAATTTTAAATAAAATATGTTCATTTCCTAAAATAATATATTATACAATGTAAAAAAAATTGTCGGATAAAATATTAAATAATATTGTAATAGACAGACATATTTTGCGAATAGAGCAAAGTTCGTTTAAAGAAAATTTAATCAGTCAATCAATCTATTGTAATAATTATAATTTGCTACTACCATCATTCAATATCTAAAATGAAATATACGCGGATTCCAATATTGAAATTTGATATTTTTTTCTTATATTTAGTATGTCGGAAGATTTTTATTGAAAAATACTCATAATAATATATATTAGTTACGAACATATAGTAGAAACGTGTAGCGCAAGTCAGGGTAGACATGTCACCATTCAAATGATAATTGCGGTATTATTTCAATTGGTTTTCATATTTTTAAATATTGGTCATTATTGTGAATAGACACGTTTCTATTTACGTTCATTGTATTTTAAGAAGGACTTTTATTTAATTTCGAAATTATATCTAAAGTGCTAAGCATCGTCGGAAATAAATTTTTAACCATTTTTAAGTGGTACTTTTTTTTAATAACAAACGTTATTAGCCGTTATTAAATTATAGTAAAACCTCGGCGAAAGTTCGAAGTATACCTTAGTTAGTTCTTCGTCAATTTTTTTCATTACATTCGATTCGAAAATCTCGAGGAAACCAAGGTTTTTGAGGTTGGTTTGGTTTATGAGGTTCGTTTTTTAACTTAGTTCTATTCGTTCGTTCAGTCTTCCGTCCGCTTCATTTGAATGACTACTCTTGTAACTCATTACACGCGGAAAATTAAAAGTCTTTTATACTACTAAGTGTATATATAGAGGTGAAATTTTATATAACGAAATATAAAACTACATCCAATATTTTTTTTTCTTTTTTTCTTTATATCAGTTTAGTGTAGTTTATCGACGATATAATAACACACAAGGTTGTTAGTAGTTATGGCGGATATAGAAAATCAAACTTCGGTTGTAACCGCAACGTCTGCGTCTAATTCACCGCAGGTTTCGTCGTCTCCAATAAATAAAAAGGAAAAAAAAGCTAAAAATCCTAGGACCAAACCATCTCATCCACCGACTTCGGAAATGGTAAACAATGCGATCAAAGGTTTAAAGGAACGCGGAGGCTCATCTTTACAAGCAATTAAAAAATACATTGCTGCCAATTACAAAGTTGATGCAGAAAAAGTAGCGCCATTCATCAAAAAATATTTGAAAGCATCTGTAGTATCGGGATCTTTGGTACAAACTAAAGGTAAAGGAGCTTCGGGATCATTCAAGTTAGCTTCGGCAATTTTTATTATTACAGATGATAAGTAGTATAGTTTATTGACGATACAATAACAATCAATTACCAATAACAAACCTACCAATTAGCTATAAAAACCCAAAAATTAGCTATAAAAACCCAAAAATTAGCTATAAAAACCCAAAAATTAGCTATAAAAACCCAAAAATTAGCTATAAAAACCCAAAAATTAGCTATAAAAACCCAAAAATTAGCTATAAAAACCCAAAAATTAGCTATAAAAACCCAAAAATTAGCTATAAAAACCCAAAAATTAGCTATAAAAACCCAAAAATTAGCTATAAAAACCCAAAAATTAGCTATAAAAACCCAAAAATTAGCTATAAAAACCCAAAAATTAGCTATAAAAACCCAAAAATTAGCTATAAAAACCCAAAAATTAGCTATAAAAACCCAAAAATTAGCTATAAAAACCCAAAAATTAGCTATAAAAACCCAAAAATTAGCTATAAAAACCCAAAAATTAGCTATAAAAACCCAAAAATTAGCTATAAAAACCCAAAAATTAGCTATAAAAACCCAAAAATTAGCTATAAAAACCCAAAAATTAGCTATAAAAACCCAAAAATTAGCTATAAAAACCCAAAAAAGTGGAAAAAAAAGTGGAAAAAAAAGTGGAAAAAAAGTGGAAAAAAAAGTGGAAAAAAAAGTGGAAAAAAAAGTGGAAAAAAAAGTGGAAAAAAAAGTGGAAAAAAAAAGTGGAAAAAAAAGTGGAAAAAAAAGTGGAAAAAAAAGTGGAAAAAAAAAGTGGAAAAAAAAGTGGAAAAAAAAGTGGAAAAAAAAGTGGAAAAAAAAGTGGAAAAAAAAGCTAAAAATCCTAGGACCAAACCATCTCATCCACCGACTTCGGAAATGGTAAACAATGCGATCAAAGGTTTAAAGGAACGCGGAGGCTCATCTTTACAAGCAATTAAAAAATACATTGCTGCCAATTACAAAGTTGATGCAGAAAAAGTAGCGCCATTCATCAAAAAATATTTGAAAGCATCTGTAGTATCGGGATCTTTGGTACAAACTAAAGGTAAAGGAGCTTCGGGATCATTCAAGTTAGCTTCGGCAATTTTTATTATTACAGATGATAAGTAGTATAGTTTATTGACGATACAATAACAATCAATTACCAATAACAAACCTACCAATTAGCTATAAAAACCCAAAAATTAGCTATAAAAACCCAAAAATTAGCTATAAAAACCCAAAAATTAGCTATAAAAACCCAAAAATTAGCTATAAAAACCCAAAAATTAGCTATAAAAACCCAAAAATTAGCTATAAAAACCCAAAAATTAGCTATAAAAACCCAAAAATTAGCTATAAAAACCCAAAAATTAGCTATAAAAACCCAAAAATTAGCTATAAAAACCCAAAAATTAGCTATAAAAACCCAAAAATTAGCTATAAAAACCCAAAAATTAGCTATAAAAACCCAAAAAAGTGGAAAAAAAAGTGGAAAAAAAAGTGGAAAAAAAAGTGGAAAAAAAAGTGGAAAACAAAGTGGAAAAAAAAGTGGAAAACAAAGTGGAAAAAAAAGTGGAAAAAAAAGTGGAAAAAAAAGTGGAAAAAAAAGTGGAAAAAAAAGTGGAAAAAAAAGTGGAAAAAAAAGTGGAAAAAAAAGTGGAAAAAAAAGTGGAAAAAAAAAGTGGAAAAAAAAGTGGAAAAAAAAGTGGAAAAAAAAGTGGAAAAAAAAGTGGAAAAAAAAGTGGAAAAAAAAGTGGAAAAAAAAGTGGAAAAAAAAGTGGAAAAAAAAGTGGAAAAAAAAGTGGAAAAAAAAGTGGAAAAAAAAGTGGAAAAAAAAGTGGAAAAAAAAGTGGAAAAAAAAAGTGGAAAAAAAAAGTGGAAAAAAAAAGTGGAAAAAAAAGTGGAAAAAAAAAGTGGAAAAAAAAGTGGAAAAAAAAGTGGAAAAAAAAGTGGAAAAAAAAGTGGAAAAAAAAGTGGAAAAAAAAGTGGAAAAAAAAGTGGAAAAAAAAGTGGAAAAAAAAGTGGAAAAAAAAGTGGAAAAAAAAGTGGAAAAAAAAGTGGAAAAAAAAGTGGAAAAAAAAGTGGAAAAAAAAGTGGAAAAAAAAGTGGAAAAAAAAGTGGAAAAAAAAGTGGAAAAAAAAGTGGAAAAAAAAGTGGAAAAAAAAGTGGAAAAAAAAGTGGAAAAAAAAGTGGAAAAAAAAGTGGAAAAAAAAGTGGAAAAAAAAGTGGAAAAAAAAGTGGAAAAAAAAGTGGAAAAAAAAGTGGAAAAAAAAGTGGAAAAAAAAGTGGAAAAAAAAGTGGAAAAAAAAGTGGAAAAAAAAGTGGAAAAAAAAAGTGGAAAAAAAAGTGGAAAAAAAAGTGGAAAAAAAAGTGGGAAAAAAAAGTGGAAAAAAAAAGTGGAAAAAAAAAGTGGAAAAAAAAAGTGGAAAAAAAAGTGGAAAAAAAAAGTGGAAAAAAAAAGTGGAAAAAAAAAGTGGAAAAAAAAAGTGGAAAAAAAAGTGGAAAAAAAAAGTGGAAAAAAAAAGTGGAAAAAAAAGCTAAAAATCCTAGGACCAAACCATCTCATCCACCGACTTCGGAAATGGTAAACAATGCGATCAAAGGTTTAAAGGAACGCGGAGGCTCATCTTTACAAGCAATTAAAAAATACATTGCTGCCAATTACAAAGTTGATGCAGAAAAAGTAGCGCCATTCATCAAAAAATATTTGAAAGCATCTGTAGTATCGGGATCTTTGGTACAAACTAAAGGTAAAGGAGCTTCGGGATCATTCAAGTTAGCTTCGGCAACTTCAACTGGTGGTACTTCGGCTAAAACGAATGCTATTGACAAAAAGAAAAAGAAAACAGCCGCTTCTACTACAGGCGTAACTAAATCCAAGAAAATTGTAACAGCAGCAAAACGAAATGCTATTATTGGAGGAGGAGTAGATAAATCGAAAAGTATTAAGAAATCTAATAAAGGCAAAAAAACGACAGGTACAGCAGCGGCGGCATCCTTAAAAACTTCGACGACAACAACAACAACACCGATTACTGATAAGAAAGGCGTTAAAGTTGCCAAAAAAACGGACAAAAAATCTTCGGCCAAAGGAGGAGTCGCCGCCGCCGCCGCCTCCAATACAGCCAGTGCCGCATCATCCGAAATTAAAACGAAGAATCCTACTAAAGCAAAAAAATCCAATAAAGGCAGTCCCACGAAAAAGCCGAAAGCACCAAAACCGAAAACTGCGAAAGCAGCTGCTAGCAGTTCCTCTCCTAAAGCAAGAAAAGCCGCCGTCGCCGCTCCTAAAAAGAAGAAATAAAAAGAATATTTTTTTTCTGACAGAAAGATAGTACAACAATCGAGAAGTATTATCGGACTGATGATGGGTACGACGACAATCGACAATAATAACAAATGGCCCTTATCAGGGCCACAATTTTTTCATTTATTTATGAAGAAAATGAAAAACAAATGTGTTTGTTTTGATGAAACAAGAATTTTTTTTTTTTTGAATTTCGTTTCAATAATTGATATGTTATATTATATAAAATATTTTCATCGATCGATGTAATTGTAGGTTGTTACCTTCTAGATTTGTCTCGACCTACCTAGGATATAGTAGATATAATGTGTTTTATAAACATTCAATTATTATATGTCGATATTGTCTAAAATTTGTTAGTTAAAAATAATAATTTTTCTCTATTTCGTGTGTGCGTGCGTGCGTGCGTGCGTGCGTGTGTGTGTGCGTGCGTGCGTGCGTGTGTCTTCTTTATCCAATCAACAATCACATCTTCCTTTTATATTTCAATGTTTTCAAACGAACACCTATGTTTATATTAAGATATTATACTACTATCATAAATGTTAAATTATTTGTGGTTCTGAAAAGAACCGTTTTTACTTACTATATATATATATATAAAACAAAAAATCTATTATCAAATAGATAAAATGTAATTCTATAAAAAAAAAAAAAAAATTTTTTTTGTATTTATGCTCGTTCTCCGCGAATTCTTCTAGCCAATTGGATATCCTTGGGCATAATGGTGACTCTTTTAGCATGAATGGCACACAGATTAGTATCTTCGAATAGACCTACCAAATAAGCCTCACTAGCTTCCTGGAGAGCCATAACCGCTGAACTTTGAAAACGTAAATCTGTTTTAAAATCTTGTGCTATTTCACGAACTAATCGTTGAAATGGCAATTTTCTAATAAGTAATTCGGTACTCTTTTGATAACGTCTTATCTCACGAAGAGCTACTGTACCTGGCCTATAACGATGAGGTTTTTTTACTCCTCCAGTAGCTGGTGCGCTTTTACGAGCGGCTTTCGTCGCTAATTGTTTACGAGGAGCTTTCCCTCCAGTCGATTTTCTAGCCGTTTGTTTAGTACGAGCCATCTTATTTTTTTTTTTTTTTGTAAGTATACAAGAAATTTCAATATACTAAACCGCTATAGCAGCTTGATACACACACAATGAATGAGATAAATTTATTTATGACCTTCTTTTATAGCTTTGCCCAACATTACGGAGTACTAATCTGGGATTGGTGCGTACTTTTTCTAATGGGCGGAGCCGATAGGTATTATAAAGAGATTAGGGAAAATTCTTAGGTCAGTATTTTGAAGTCTTTTCGAAGTTATCATCGGATTGTTTTAGTAGGTATATAGAAAAAACAAAACAAAAGAAAAATAATGACCGGTCGTGGAAAAGGTGGTAAAGGACTTGGAAAAGGGGGTGCAAAACGACACCGAAAAGTTTTACGTGATAATATCCAAGGAATTACCAAACCTGCTATTAGAAGATTAGCTAGACGTGGAGGAGTAAAACGTATATCGGGATTAATTTACGAAGAAACTCGTGGAGTTTTGAAAGTGTTTTTGGAAAATGTTATTAGAGATGCCGTAACATACACTGAACATGCTAAAAGAAAAACGGTAACGGCTATGGATGTTGTTTATGCTTTAAAACGTCAAGGTCGTACTTTATATGGTTTTGGTGGTTAATTTTCATTTTTCATATGTGAAGTAGAAGAATATGTCCTCTATTGCATTTCCATAGCATATGTATATATAAAAAAAAACGGTTCTTTTCAGAACCACAACATAATTTGTTTGAATATGAAAAATTAAAAAAAAAAAAAAAATTAAAAAAAAAAAAAAATAAATAAATAAATAAGTAAGTAAAAAAAGAACTTACACATTAGTTTGTTCTCTTATATATAAGAACAACCTCGCATTTATTGATACGCACATACATACTACATACATGTATACATAATAGATAAGAAAATAAGCGAGTAGAGGAACTTTTATTTATTTTTATCTCATTATTTACAATTTTTGTTTCTAGTACGAACGTTTCTATTAACGATGTTAAAAATAGTCACATAACCACAATTTCAGTTATTATTACAGATGATAAGTTTTCTTATATATCAGGGCATTTTTTTCTTCTTTTTTTTTTTATCTAACAGTACACGTTACACGAGAATCTCTTCTATCTCAACCAAAAAAAAAATAGAGAAATCAACGAATCAATAAATCTATATATATATATATATATATATATATATATATATATATATATATATATATATATATATATATATATATATATATATATATATATATATATATATATAAATGATATATCTATATTATAATCTCTTTCTATATATATATATAAAAAAAATAATTGTGGCCCTTAAAAGGGCCGGTTTATGCATATGTATGTATTTCGATAAAATAAAGAAAAATAATATAATGAATAAAGAATTAAGCTTTCTTTTCTGTCTTTTTCGGTAAAAGTACAGCTTGAATATTGGGAAGAACACCACCTTGTGCGATGGTTACTCCAGACAACAATTTATTCAATTCTTCATCGTTTCTGATAGCTAATTGTAAATGCCTTGGAATTATACGGGTCTTTTTGTTATCTCTAGCAGCATTTCCTGCTAATTCGAGTACTTCGGCTGCCAAATATTCCATAACAGCTGCCAAATATACTGGAGCTCCGGCACCGACTCGTTCTGCATAATTGCCTTTTCTCAACAAACGATGTATACGTCCTACAGGAAATTGTAATCCAGCTCGGTTTGAGCGAGACTTTGCCTTTCCCTTTACTTTACCACCTTTACCACGTCCAGACATATTTTTTTTATATTTTCTTTTTCCAAAAAAAAAAAAATAGAACTCAGTCAATTGATAACTATGAAGCAACCGATGCGACGAAACTAACTGTTAAACAAAAAATTTAAAACTCGACCTATCTATTTATATTAACATGCCCTACCAATGAAATTATAGCAAACGCGCAAACGTAGAAGGGCGGAGCCTATTACAATTACGTACGTTGATATAAAAGAGAGGAAAATTGTGCGTGCTGTAAATTCTAATTTTATCCACTTTTCGATAAATACGGTACGTTATCCAAGTGTTTCTATTATTTTTTTTTTTTTTAAAGAGAAATAATGCCACCAAAAGCTAGCGGAAAGGCAGCGAAAAAAGCCGGAAAGGCTCAAAAGAATATTTCGAAAGCCGACAAAAAGAAAAAAAGAAGGAGGAAGGAAAGTTATGCTATTTACATTTACAAAGTACTTAAGCAAGTTCATCCTGACACCGGTATATCGAGTAAAGCTATGAGTATAATGAATAGTTTTGTTAATGATATATTCGAACGTATCGCCGCCGAAGCATCCAGATTGGCTCATTATAATAAACGTTCAACAATTACAAGTAGAGAAATTCAAACTGCAGTGAGATTATTGCTTCCCGGAGAATTAGCAAAACACGCAGTCAGTGAAGGAACTAAAGCCGTTACCAAATATACCAGTTCTAAATAATAAATATAACACATCTACTATATTGACCGAAAATTTTTTATTTTATTTACTTAAATAATATCATCGACCAAAAAAAAAAAACGGTTCTTTTCAGAACCACAATACTATTTTTGTTATTTATATATGATAACAACGAACGAACGAACGACTTTAATTCAATTGAATTCTATTAAATATGAATAAAGATGATATTCCACTTAACTGAAAATTATATATATATATATATATATATATATATATATATATATATATATATATATATAAAAACTTTCTAACGTCGCTTTTGTTTTAAAAAGTCTCATATACTAATTCATTGTCGGCTAAAGGAAAAAAAAACTCGACCGTCGGTAAAATAAAGCATACAAAGCGGTTGGTGTCGGTTATCGTTGGTTAAAGTAGTTTTTGTGGCTTCTTTGAAGTTTTGTTAAAAGTAAAAACACTCTTTTTTGTTCTTTCCAAATTGGTTTGAAATTTTAAATAAAATATGTTCATTTCCTAAAATAATATATTATACAATGTAAAAAAAATTGTCGGATAAAATATTAAATAATATTGTAATAGACAGACATATTTTGCGAATAGAGCAAAGTTCGTTTAAAGAAAATTTAATCAGTCAATCAATCTATTGTAATAATTATAATTTGCTACTACCATCATTCAATATCTAAAATGAAATATACGCGGATTCCAATATTGAAATTTGATATTTTTTTCTTATATTTAGTATGTCGGAAGATTTTTATTGAAAAATACTCATAATAATATATATTAGTTACGAACATATAGTAGAAACGTGTAGCGCAAGTCAGGGTAGACATGTCACCATTCAAATGATAATTGCGGTATTATTTCAATTGGTTTTCATATTTTTAAATATTGGTCATTATTGTGAATAGACACGTTTCTATTTACGTTCATTGTATTTTAAGAAGGACTTTTATTTAATTTCGAAATTATATCTAAAGTGCTAAGCATCGTCGGAAATAAATTTTTAACCATTTTTAAGTGGTACTTTTTTTTAATAACAAACGTTATTAGCCGTTATTAAATTATAGTAAAACCTCGGCGAAAGTTCGAAGTATACCTTAGTTAGTTCTTCGTCAATTTTTTTCATTACATTCGATTCGAAAATCTCGAGGAAACCAAGGTTTTTGAGGTTGGTTTGGTTTATGAGGTTCGTTTTTTAACTTAGTTCTATTCGTTCGTTCAGTCTTCCGTCCGCTTCATTTGAATGACTACTCTTGTAACTCATTACACGCGGAAAATTAAAAGTCTTTTATACTACTAAGTGTATATATAGAGGTGAAATTTTATATAACGAAATATAAAACTACATCCAATATTTTTTTTTCTTTTTTTCTTTATATCAGTTTAGTGTAGTTTATCGACGATATAATAACACACAAGGTTGTTAGTAGTTATGGCGGATATAGAAAATCAAACTTCGGTTGTAACCGCAACGTCTGCGTCTAATTCACCGCAGGTTTCGTCGTCTCCAATAAATAAAAAGGAAAAAAAAGCTAAAAATCCTAGGACCAAACCATCTCATCCACCGACTTCGGAAATGGTAAACAATGCGATCAAAGGTTTAAAGGAACGCGGAGGCTCATCTTTACAAGCAATTAAAAAATACATTGCTGCCAATTACAAAGTTGATGCAGAAAAAGTAGCGCCATTCATCAAAAAATATTTGAAAGCATCTGTAGTATCGGGATCTTTGGTACAAACTAAAGGTAAAGGAGCTTCGGGATCATTCAAGTTAGCTTCGGCAATTTTTATTATTACAGATGATAAGTAGTATAGTTTATTGACGATACAATAACAATCAATTACCAATAACAAACCTACCAATTAGCTATAAAAACCCAAAAATTAGCTATAAAAACCCAAAAATTAGCTATAAAAACCCAAAAATTAGCTATAAAAACCCAAAAATTAGCTATAAAAACCCAAAAATTAGCTATAAAAACCCAAAAATTAGCTATAAAACCCAAAAATTAGCTATAAAAACCCAAAAATTAGCTATAAAACCCAAAAATTAGCTATAAAAACCCAAAAATTAGCTATAAAAACCCAAAAATTAGCTATAAAAACCCAAAAATTAGCTATAAAAACCCAAAAATTAGCTATAAAAACCCAAAAATTAGCTATAAAAACCCAAAAATTAGCTATAAAAACCCAAAAATTAGCTATAAAAACCCAAAAAAGTGGAAAAAAAAGTGGAAAAAAAAGTGGAAAAAAAAGTGGAAAAAAAAGTGGAAAAAAAAGTGGAAAAAAAAGTGGAAAAAAAAGTGGAAAAAAAAGTGGAAAAAAAAGTGGAAAAAAAAGTGGAAAAAAAAGTGGAAAAAAAAGTGGAAAAAAAAGTGGAAAAAAAAGTGGAAAAAAAAGTGGAAAAAAAAGTGGAAAAAAAAGTGGAAAAAAAAGTGGAAAAAAAAGTGGAAAAAAAAGTGGAAAAAAAAGTGGAAAAAAAAGTGGAAAAAAAAGTGGAAAAAAAAGTGGAAAAAAAAGTGGAAAAAAAAGTGGAAAAAAAAGTGGAAAAAAAAGTGGAAAAAAAAGTGGAAAAAAAAGTGGAAAAAAAAGTGGAAAAAAAAGTGGAAAAAAAAAGTGGAAAAAAAAGTGGAAAAAAAAGTGGAAAAAAAAGTGGAAAAAAAAGTGGAAAAAAAAAGTGGAAAAAAAAAGTGGAAAAAAAAAGTGGAAAAAAAAGTGGAAAAAAAAGTGGAAAAAAAAAGTGGAAAAAAAAAGTGGAAAAAAAAAGTGGAAAAAAAAGTGGAAAAAAAAAGTGGAAAAAA
The DNA here is from genome assembly GCF_026250575.1 of Diorhabda carinulata. Taxonomy (NCBI): domain Eukaryota; kingdom Metazoa; phylum Arthropoda; class Insecta; order Coleoptera; family Chrysomelidae; genus Diorhabda; species Diorhabda carinulata. Next base: position 109,576 of record NW_026613968.1, read on the forward strand.
AAAGTGGAAAAAAAAGCTAAAAATCCTAGGACCAAACCATCTCATCCACCGACTTCGGAAATGGTAAACAATGCGATCAAAGGTTTAAAGGAACGCGGAGGCTCATCTTTACAAGCAATTAAAAAATACATTGCTGCCAATTACAAAGTTGATGCAGAAAAAGTAGCGCCATTCATCAAAAAATATTTGAAAGCATCTGTAGTATCGGGATCTTTGGTACAAACTAAAGGTAAAGGAGCTTCGGGATCATTCAAGTTAGCTTCGGCAACTTCAACTGGTGGTACTTCGGCTAAAACGAATGCTATTGACAAAAAGAAAAAGAAAACAGCCGCTTCTACTACAGGCGTAACTAAATCCAAGAAAATTGTAACAGCAGCAAAACGAAATGCTATTATTGGAGGAGGAGTAGATAAATCGAAAAGTATTAAGAAATCTAATAAAGGCAAAAAAACGACAGGTACAGCAGCGGCGGCATCCTTAAAAACTTCGACGACAACAACAACAACACCGATTACTGATAAGAAAGGCGTTAAAGTTGCCAAAAAAACGGACAAAAAATCTTCGGCCAAAGGAGGAGTCGCCGCCGCCGCCGCCTCCAATACAGCCAGTGCCGCATCATCCGAAATTAAAACGAAGAATCCTACTAAAGCAAAAAAATCCAATAAAGGCAGTCCCACGAAAAAGCCGAAAGCACCAAAACCGAAAACTGCGAAAGCAGCTGCTAGCAGTTCCTCTCCTAAAGCAAGAAAAGCCGCCGTCGCCGCTCCTAAAAAGAAGAAATAAAAAGAATATTTTTTTTCTGACAGAAAGATAGTACAACAATCGAGAAGTATTATCGGACTGATGATGGGTACGACGACAATCGACAATAATAACAAATGGCCCTTATCAGGGCCACAATTTTTTCATTTATTTATGAAGAAAATGAAAAACAAATGTGTTTGTTTTGATGAAACAAGAATTTTTTTTTTTTTGAATTTCGTTTCAATAATTGATATGTTATATTATATAAAATATTTTCATCGATCGATGTAATTGTAGGTTGTTACCTTCTAGATTTGTCTCGACCTACCTAGGATATAGTAGATATAATGTGTTTTATAAACATTCAATTATTATATGTCGATATTGTCTAAAATTTGTTAGTTAAAAATAATAATTTTTCTCTATTTCGTGTGTGCGTGCGTGCGTGCGTGCGTGCGTGTGTGTGTGCGTGCGTGCGTGCGTGTGTCTTCTTTATCCAATCAACAATCACATCTTCCTTTTATATTTCAATGTTTTCAAACGAACACCTATGTTTATATTAAGATATTATACTACTATCATAAATGTTAAATTATTTGTGGTTCTGAAAAGAACCGTTTTTACTTACTATATATATATATATAAAACAAAAAATCTATTATCAAATAGATAAAATGTAATTCTATAAAAAAAAAAAAAAAATTTTTTTTGTATTTATGCTCGTTCTCCGCGAATTCTTCTAGCCAATTGGATATCCTTGGGCATAATGGTGACTCTTTTAGCATGAATGGCACACAGATTAGTATCTTCGAATAGACCTACCAAATAAGCCTCACTAGCTTCCTGGAGAGCCATAACCGCTGAACTTTGAAAACGTAAATCTGTTTTAAAATCTTGTGCTATTTCACGAACTAATCGTTGAAATGGCAATTTTCTAATAAGTAATTCGGTACTCTTTTGATAACGTCTTATCTCACGAAGAGCTACTGTACCTGGCCTATAACGATGAGGTTTTTTTACTCCTCCAGTAGCTGGTGCGCTTTTACGAGCGGCTTTCGTCGCTAATTGTTTACGAGGAGCTTTCCCTCCAGTCGATTTTCTAGCCGTTTGTTTAGTACGAGCCATCTTATTTTTTTTTTTTTTTGTAAGTATACAAGAAATTTCAATATACTAAACCGCTATAGCAGCTTGATACACACACAATGAATGAGATAAATTTATTTATGACCTTCTTTTATAGCTTTGCCCAACATTACGGAGTACTAATCTGGGATTGGTGCGTACTTTTTCTAATGGGCGGAGCCGATAGGTATTATAAAGAGATTAGGGAAAATTCTTAGGTCAGTATTTTGAAGTCTTTTCGAAGTTATCATCGGATTGTTTTAGTAGGTATATAGAAAAAACAAAACAAAAGAAAAATAATGACCGGTCGTGGAAAAGGTGGTAAAGGACTTGGAAAAGGGGGTGCAAAACGACACCGAAAAGTTTTACGTGATAATATCCAAGGAATTACCAAACCTGCTATTAGAAGATTAGCTAGACGTGGAGGAGTAAAACGTATATCGGGATTAATTTACGAAGAAACTCGTGGAGTTTTGAAAGTGTTTTTGGAAAATGTTATTAGAGATGCCGTAACATACACTGAACATGCTAAAAGAAAAACGGTAACGGCTATGGATGTTGTTTATGCTTTAAAACGTCAAGGTCGTACTTTATATGGTTTTGGTGGTTAATTTTCATTTTTCATATGTGAAGTAGAAGAATATGTCCTCTATTGCATTTCCATAGCATATGTATATATAAAAAAAAACGGTTCTTTTCAGAACCACAACATAATTTGTTTGAATATGAAAAATTAAAAAAAAAAAAAAAATTAAAAAAAAAAAAAAATAAATAAATAAATAAGTAAGTAAAAAAAGAACTTACACATTAGTTTGTTCTCTTATATATAAGAACAACCTCGCATTTATTGATACGCACATACATACTACATACATGTATACATAATAGATAAGAAAATAAGCGAGTAGAGGAACTTTTATTTATTTTTATCTCATTATTTACAATTTTTGTTTCTAGTACGAACGTTTCTATTAACGATGTTAAAAATAGTCACATAACCACAATTTCAGTTATTATTACAGATGATAAGTTTTCTTATATATCAGGGCATTTTTTTCTTCTTTTTTTTTTTATCTAACAGTACACGTTACACGAGAATCTCTTCTATCTCAACCAAAAAAAAAATAGAGAAATCAACGAATCAATAAATCTATATATATATATATATATATATATATATATATATATATATATATATATATATATATATATATATATATATATATATATATATATATATATATATATAATGATATATCTATATTATAATCTCTTTCTATATATATATATAAAAAAAATAATTGTGGCCCTTAAAAGGGCCGGTTTATGCATATGTATGTATTTCGATAAAATAAAGAAAAATAATATAATGAATAAAGAATTAAGCTTTCTTTTCTGTCTTTTTCGGTAAAAGTACAGCTTGAATATTGGGAAGAACACCACCTTGTGCGATGGTTACTCCAGACAACAATTTATTCAATTCTTCATCGTTTCTGATAGCTAATTGTAAATGCCTTGGAATTATACGGGTCTTTTTGTTATCTCTAGCAGCATTTCCTGCTAATTCGAGTACTTCGGCTGCCAAATATTCCATAACAGCTGCCAAATATACTGGAGCTCCGGCACCGACTCGTTCTGCATAATTGCCTTTTCTCAACAAACGATGTATACGTCCTACAGGAAATTGTAATCCAGCTCGGTTTGAGCGAGACTTTGCCTTTCCCTTTACTTTACCACCTTTACCACGTCCAGACATATTTTTTTTATATTTTCTTTTTCCAAAAAAAAAAAAATAGAACTCAGTCAATTGATAACTATGAAGCAACCGATGCGACGAAACTAACTGTTAAACAAAAAATTTAAAACTCGACCTATCTATTTATATTAACATGCCCTACCAATGAAATTATAGCAAACGCGCAAACGTAGAAGGGCGGAGCCTATTACAATTACGTACGTTGATATAAAAGAGAGGAAAATTGTGCGTGCTGTAAATTCTAATTTTATCCACTTTTCGATAAATACGGTACGTTATCCAAGTGTTTCTATTATTTTTTTTTTTTTTAAAGAGAAATAATGCCACCAAAAGCTAGCGGAAAGGCAGCGAAAAAAGCCGGAAAGGCTCAAAAGAATATTTCGAAAGCCGACAAAAAGAAAAAAAGAAGGAGGAAGGAAAGTTATGCTATTTACATTTACAAAGTACTTAAGCAAGTTCATCCTGACACCGGTAT